>NC_057803.1:526660046-526783104 GCF_018294505.1 Triticum aestivum | reverse complement strand
AGAGGCAGCATCGATCGGCTTCAGTTAGCAGCAGTAGCGAAGGAACCGCTCGATCGGGTTTAGTTAACAGCCATCGATCGATTGCTCATGTTCAGTAATGCATATCCTGCAGTGCAATCGCTCGGGTTCAGTTAGAGTCCAACGCCTCGCTCGGGTTCAGTCAGAGCCAACGCCTCACACACACGCGCGTACGTGTACGAGAGAAACGCGCATCGCTCGGCCCCCGACCTCCCACCGTAACCGGGAACTCCCCGAAATTTTCCTTGCCCTCACTTCTACCATGGTTTTTTCCGTCATGGACGGCCCAAAGAATGTCATGCAGCTGCGTCTCCGGCCCGCCCAAGACGAAAAGCCCATTTTCTGTCATGATTTTTTGTCATAGAAGTAGGAGCCCACCACATCTATGATGATACCGGGTTTTGTCACAATTATCGTCATAGAAGTGTCATATCTATGACAGAAAAAAATTCGTTCGGCCCAAAATGTCATGGATGTGTCTTTTTTTTGTAGTGAGGACAAAGAAGAAGAGGACAAAGGAGAGGAGGAGGTCAAGGAAGAAGATAGTGAGGCAGAGGAGGAGGAGGAAGAAGATGAGGCCAAAGAGGGGGCGGAGACAAAGGTGCAGCAATTGATGGCAGTGTGGGGAAAGAAGATGATAAGGAAGAAGACAAGGATGATGATGGTGATGATCAAGGGGGGTCCAATGGAGGCAGTGACAGCAACGATGATGATGATGACAATGCCCCTGGTTCTGGTAGTACAGGCGGAAACACATCCAAGAGGACTAGCAGCTCTGCCAACACTGCCAGCAACAGAAATTCATTGAGCAGCAGGAGCACACTTCACATGTTGTTGACAAAACTGCTGGAAAGACAAGGATTTGTCGAAGTCAAAGAAAAATGATGAAGCAGAGTCTCAGGACAGCATTGATATGTTCGAGCTGTGCAACTTGAAGCCAGCTTTGCCAACCACCTTTCACGTGCCAGATTTAGTGACAAAGAGATGTGTGAGAACATCAATGTTGCCATTGATCAGAGCCTGTTCTTATCAAGTGAGGCTGAAAAGAATCAAATTAACATGGAGGAAGCAGGAAAGTGTCTTGACTGGATTCATTCAAAGAAAAAAATACAAGGAATGTTTGAAGCAGCTTCCAGATACAAGCTGCAGCAAGAGCAAGACAGCATCCGTGGCAAACCCTCACGTGGTCCAGAAGCACAAAGTAGTTTCAATGAAGAAGAATCTGCAGTTGCCTCAAACCAAGGAGAAGATGGTGAGTGCAGATGCTGAAATAAATGTGGTCAAGGAAGCTGCGGTTCAAACTGATATGCCAACTGTAGTGAACAGAGAGCCAACCATCATCACAGGAGTTCAACAGATCAAGGGGAAGACTCCTCTTTCAGCAGTCCCACATAAACTAGCTAAGCAGCAAAAGATTTTCAAGTTTGCCAAGGGCACAAAGGGGGGACAGGGTACAAAAGGTGTGGGGTTCAGAGACGGGCAGAACTACGTGCCACAGCAATTGATGCAGGGGTGGCAAGTTCTGCTAGGTTGCTGCCAACTCAGACTGCAAAGATGCCAACTGCAGATACCAATGTACCAACTAATGTGTCAGTTAGCAGCGTGGTCACAGTCAAAACCATCACTGCTGCTCAGGAAGGCACCACTGCAACTGCAAGCCCCAAGGTGACAACTCATATAGATACTTCAATGCCAAACATGAAAGGAGGTGATCAAACTGCCAAAGTTTCATCCCCAAGAGCTAGCACAGCCAAGCAAGCCTGCATCACCAAGAGCTGACTTTCAGCACTCATTAACAAAAGAGGATGTCTTCAACATTGTAAGTAGGTGCAAGCCTCCAAGGCCGCCAACTACAACACTATTGCGAACCAAGTTAGTGAGTGATGCACCTATGTATGTGCCGCAAAGAGATGCCCTGGGCCTTGAACCCATACGCAGGTCAAACTCTTGCAGCTATCATGGTGACGGGTTCTGCGATGCACCATCTTTTGACTTCAGCATAGATGGTGATGCTCCAGCACCTGCTCCAGCAGCAGAAATAGCGGAAGCCGGTATGGTTGTCATAGATGAGGGTGAGTTGGACCGAACAACTGTGAATGAAGGATGCGCTGCTACTGATGCTGGCAAGGCAATAGCTCAAGAGCCAGATGTTGGATCACCATACAGTTGCCACACCCTGATATGCGCAGAACCAGCAGTTGGCACGAGCAGTTCTTCAGGACCACCTGTTGCACGAAGACAGAGGAGGGTAATAAGGCTCGCAGCATCTCAAAGGTCTCCATTCATTGACTACAACAAGAAGAAGACGTTCAACTCCAAAAGAGGCAGTCAACAAGCTTTACGCTGCCCTCTTGTATTGGTTCAGGCATCACCCAGGAGCAAGTGATGAGGCTACCAGGTAAACCAACTCCCCACAGCCTACATACATATTTTTTTAGTTGCACAGGACCACCCACTTAGTTGCACAGAAAGCAGAGCACGTTGCATAGAACAGGGCTTTTAGTTGCACACTGTTTTGTTTTAATTTCATACATATTTTTTTTGTTGCTGTGACCCTTCAAGCTAACTTGTCTTTTTATTTCTTTAAAAAAATTCAGCCCTAAGATAAATAGGTATGGTGCTTTCTACATTTCTTTAAAGGAGTTAGTTGATTCCATGAAGCCGGTTCAATGGCTGTCAAGACTTGTTATTGAGACTGGAATCTTACACATCATGGTAACTTACCAGAAGGGTCAAAGAAGGTTGTCATGCCACTGAGGTTTTCTGTAAGTTTTTTCAAAACCTTTGTCCCCTCTTTTTTTCTGTAGCAGTTTTGTTTACCAATTCAGGGAGTCCTTTCGTCTAGTAAGGAGTTTGAGGCATGCTTATAATCTCTGCAGACCAATTTACAGCAAGGGATCCACATTGTGAATGAGATAAACAAGAAGTTTGATTACAAGAACCGTCTCGACAAGCAAGACTTGGTAAGTGTTGTGCCCACATGATGCATCTCTTAGTTGGCACTCATAACATGTTCAGTTGCACATGACACATCTTTTAGTTGGCAAATACTTTCTGGCAACCTGTTTTAACTTCACCAAGTCTTTACTGCTTTTTCTTACCTACAGTGTGTATCTGTGTCTGAATCGTTCACGCGTGCAGGTCATGCTGCTAGTGCTCGAGTGAGCTGATATAAATGATAAAGAGGGAGGGATGCATTATTGGGTCTTCAATGTCAACTTGAGGGACGGACGCTTCGAAGTTCTTGATTCAAACAGGAAGCCGGACAACATTGAGCTGATGAACACCGCCTCTACCATTGCAGGGGTAGTACACCAGCTATGGAGGGAGCATTACCCAAAGTTCAGCATCGAGCACTTCCAGATTATTGACATTGACGCACCGAAGCAGCGCGACAAGTAAGACATTAAGCATGGCATTCTTCTCAATTTCTTACCATCAATTTGTAGTTTTTAAAATTTTCTACATGTGCAATCTTTAGTTTTTTAAGACACAGAACTAGTTTGCAATCTATTTTTCATTTTTATGAGATTCTCATGGATTATGTAGTCAGTTGCACAGTGATACGTCTCCAGCGTATCTACTTTTCCAAACACTTTTGCCCTTGTTTTGGACTCTAACTTGCATGATTTGAATGGAACTAACCCGGACTGATGCTGTTTTCAGCAGAATTGCCATGGTGTTATTTTTGTGCAGAAATAAAAGTTCTCGGAATGACCCAAAAATTAACGGAGATTATTTTTGGAATATATAAAAAATACTGGTGAAAGAATCCATGCTAGGGGGCCCACACCCTATCCACGAGGGTGGGGGCGCACCTACCCCCTAGGCACACCCCCTGCCTCGTGGGCCCCCTAACGCTCCACTGACCTCAACTCCAACTCCATATTGTCACTTTCGGGGAGAAAAGAAATGGGAGAGAAGGATTCATCGTGTTTTACGATACGGAGCCGCCGCCAAGCCCTAATCTCTCTCGGGAGGGCTGATCTGGAATCCGTTCGGGGCTCCGGAGAGGGGAATCCATCGCCATCGTCATCATCAACCTTCCTCCATCACCAATTTCATGATGCTCACCGCCGTGCGTGAGTAATTCCATCATAGGCTTGCTGCACGGTGATGGGTTGGATGAGATTTATCATGTAATCAAGTTAGTTTTGTTAGGGTTTGATCCCTAGTATCCATTATGTTCTGAGATTGATGTTGCTATGACTTTGTTGTGCTTAATGCTTGTCACTAGGGCCAGAGTGCCATGATTTCAGATCTAAACCTATTATGTTTTCATGAATATATGTGAGTTCTTGATCCTATCTTGCAAGTCTATAGTCACCTATTATGTGTTATCATCCGTTAACCCCGAAGTGACAATAATCGGGATACTTACTGGTGATGACCGTAGTTTGAGGAGTTCATGTATTCACTATGTGTTAATGCTTTGGTCCGGTGCTCTATTAAAAGGAGGCCTTAATATCCCTTAGTTTCCAATAGGACCCCGCTGCCACGTGAGGGTAGGACAAAAGATGTCATGCAAGTTCTTTTCCATAAGCATGTATGACTATATTCGGAATACATGCCTACATTACATTCATGAACTGGAGCTAGTTCTGTGTCACCCTGTGTTATAACTATTGCATGAGGAATCGCATCCGACATAATTATCCATCACTGATCCATTTCCTACGAGCTTTTCATATATTGTTCTTTGCTTCTTTACTTTTCTGTTGCTATTGTTACAATCACTACAAAATACCAAAAACATTACTTTTGCTATCGTTACCTTTTGCTACCATTACCACTACTATCATATTACTTTGCTACTAAATACCTTGCTAAAGATATTAAGTTTCCAGGTGTGGTTGAATTGACAACTCAGCTGCTAATACTTGAGAATATTCTTTGGCTTCCCTTATGTCGAATCAATAAATTTGGGTTGAATACTCTACCCTCGAAAATTGTTGTGATCCCCTATACTTGTGGGTTATCAAGACTATTTTCTGGCGCCATTGTCGGGGAGCATAGCTCTATTCTTTGAGTCACTTGGGATTTATATCTGTTGATCACTATGAAGAACTTGAAAGATCAAAGAACCAAGATTTTCCCCTCAACTACGAGGGGAGGTAAGGAACTGCCATCTAGCTCTGCACTTGATTCACCTTCTGTTTTGAGTAAACTTGCGACACCTTCTCCTGCTATTCATTCTGATATGTCGCATGTTATTGATGATGCCACTTCTGCTTTGCATGATACTTATGATGAAAATACTTCTATGCTTGATAATAATGTGCCACTAGGTGAATTTCTTGATGAACAACTTGCTAGGGTTAGAGAGAATGAAATTATTGAAACTGATAATATTGATGAAAGTGATGATGAAGATTCTCCCCCTAGATATGAATTGCCTGTTGTGCCTGAGGGTTATGTTATGGAAGAAGAAACTGCTAGAATCTTCTTAGCTTGCAATGATAGATCTGATCTTAAGAAATTATTAGCTAAGCTTAAAGAAAAGTCTTGAAATGCTAGAATGAAATATGACCCTACTTTTGCTACTTCACCTATCTTTATTACTGATAAGGATTATGATTTCTCTGTCGACCCTGAGTTAATTACTTTGGTTGAATCTGATCATTTTTATGGCTATGAATCTAAAACTGTTGTGGCACATCTTACTAAATTAAATGATATGGCCACCCTGTTTACTCATGATGAGAAAACTCGCTATTACTTTATCCTTAAGTTATTTCCGTTCTCATTAAAGGGTGATGCTAAAACATGGTTTAATTCTCTTGATCCTGGTTGTGTGCATAGTCCCCAGGATATGATTTATTACTTCTCTGCTAAATATTTCCCCGCTCATAAGAAACAAGTTGCCTTAAGGGAAATATATAATTTTGTTCAAATTGAAGAAGAGAGTCTCCCACAATCTTGGGGGAGGCTTCTCCAATTACTTAATGCTTTGCCTGATCATCCTCTCAAGAAAAATGAAATACTTGATATCTTTTATAATGGACTAACCGATGCTTCCAGAGACCACCTGGATAGTTGTGCTGGTTGTGTTTTCAGGGAAAGAACAGTTGATCAAGCTAAATTGCTATTGAATAATATGTTGAGTAATGAAAATGATTGGACACTTCCTAAACCAACTCCTAAGCCAACTCCAAAGAAAAGGGGTATTCTATTTCTCAGTCCTAAAGATATGCAAGAGGCAAAGAAATCTATGAAAGAAAAAGTTATTAAAGCTGAAGATGTTAAGAATTTACCACCTATTGAAGAAATGCATGGTCTTGATAACCCGACAAAGATAGTGAAGGTAAATTCTCTCTATAGATTTGATGAAGGTGATATTCCTTGTTATAAGTCTGCTAGCCAATGCTTAGACGAGTTTGATAATTTTATTGTTAAACAAGAAAACTTCAATGCTTATGTTGGTAGACAATTGCAACACAATGCTGATATGCTTGAACACTTGAGTGATTATATGTCTAGAGTTAAAGGTGAACTTAAAATTATTAGTAAACATGCTTCTATGGTTACCACTCAAGTAGAACAAGTACTTAAGGCTCAGAATGATTTGCTCATTGAATTAAATAATAAGAAAAATGATAATGTTGTTAGAGTTATGACTAGAGGGGGTAAAATGACTCAGGAACCTTTGTATCCTGAGGGCCACCCCAAGAGAATTGAGCAAGATTCTCAGAGAACTAATATTGATGCACCTAGTTCTTCTAAGAAGAAGAAGAAAAAAGATAGGACTTTGCATGCTTCTAGTGAACCTGTTGTTGACACACCTGAGAATCCCAATGATATTTCTATTTCTGATGCTAAAACACAATCTGGTAATGAACATGAACCTAGTGATATTATTAATAATTATGTTCATGTTGATGCTCAACCTAGCGATGATAATGATGTAGAGATTGAACCTGTTGTTGATCTTGATAACGCACAATCAAAGAATCAACGTTATGATAAGAGAGACTTTGTTGCTACGAAGCATGGTAAGGAAAGAGAACCATGGGTTCAGAAACCCATGCCTTTTCCTCCTAAACCATCCAAGAAAAAGGATGATGAGGATTTTGAGCGCTTTGTTGAAATGATTAGGCCTATCTTTTGCGTATGCGTTTGACTGATATGCTTAAAATGAACCCTTATGCTAAGTACATGAAGGATATTGTTACTAATAAAAGAAAGATACCGAAAGCTGAAATTTCCATCATGCTTGCTAATTATACTTTTAAAGGTGGAATACCAAAGAAACTTGGAGATCCAGGAGTACCAACTATACCATGCTCCATTAAAAGAAACTATGTTAAAACTGCTTTATGTGATCTTGGAGCCGCTGTTAGTGTTATGCCTCTCTCTCTTTATATCGTAGACTTGATTTGAATAAGTTGACACCTACTGAAATATCTTTGCAAATGGCTGATAAATCAATTGCTATACCTGTCGGTATTTGTGAGGATGTGCCTGTTGTGGTTGCAAACATTACTATTTTAACAGACTTTGTTATTCTTGATATTCCTGAATGATAGTATGTTGATTATCCTTGGTAGACCCTTTTTGAATACTGCAGGGGCTGTTATTGATTGCAACAAAGGCAATGTCACTTTTCATGTTAATGATAATGAGCATACGATACACTTTCCGAGGAAACAACCTCAAGTCCACAGTATCAATTCTATTGGAAAATTTCAACAATTACTATTGGAGGTTTTGAATTTCCTCTTCCTACTGTCAAGAAGAAATATGATATTCTTATTGTTGGGGACGTGCATATCCCCGTTGAGGTAACCTAGTGCTATTCGAAATTCTCCGGTTTCATGCAATTTGGAATGAGTTTGTTAACAAGACTTGATCAACCTTGTTAGTGGATTCCTTTTGATGAGTATGAGATGGATGAAGTTAGAAAGCATAACTCTCTGTACCCTCTTTTTACTTTCTGTTATTTAATTTAAATAAAGTAAAATAGTATTTTCTGTCTATTTTCTGAATTATCCTTGCAATAAAAAAATACCCCGAAAATAAAAGTTCTCCAAATGCCTTGAAAATGAAATATGATTTTTTTCCAGAATATTTAAGAATTATTGGCACTGAGAACAAACCAGGGGCCTCACTGTGTGCCCACGAGGGTGGAGGGTGCGCCCTACCCCCTAGGCGCGCCCCTGCCTCGTGGACCCAACGTGGGTCCTCCCCCCCCCACTTATCCTTGCACCCACACACTTCGTCTTGCTCCATAAAAAATCACCCACCAGCTCAAACCCGAGTTCTTGCTCATCTTGCTGCCATTTTCGATCTCCCTGCTCAAAGCTCCATTCACAAAACTGCTTTGGGGGATTGTTCTTCGGTATGTGACTCCTCCAATGGTCCAATTAGTTTTTGTTCTAGTGCTTTATTTATTGAAATTTTTTACTGCTTAGGTGACCCTGTTCTTGAGCTTGCATGTCAAATTTATGTGGTCAAAAGTAGTTTTAATGCATGATATAGCCTCTAGGCACTTGTAGGAGTAGTTGCTATCAATTTTGTTGAGTTTGCTTCACTTTTATTTTAAGTTACTAAAAATTTCAGAAATTTTCAGAAAAAGATGAAGAGATTCTTGAGGCGCTCATCGAGCCAAAGCTCTAAGGACAAGTAAAATGACGAGAATAAGAAGCCCAAGTATAATCTCCCTTGTACTGCGGCGGCCTCACCGACTTCCTCCATGACCAGCGCAAATAGTATCTCTTACTCACCAATATTTTTGTGCAAAATTTTCATTTCCATGCTAGGAGATCACCACCTTCAGTGGAATTTTATTTATATGATGAGCATAAGGAGATGTCACTTTATGATTTTTTCCGGGTTTGTAGGATACCCTTTGAGGGCAGCATAGAGGAACCACATCGTAATGATGTGGAGGGATTTATTGATATGATTGCTGATGTCTACTACACAACATTCTTCTTGTAGACGTTGTTGGGCCTGCAAGTGCACAGGTTTGTAGGACAGTAGAAAATTTCCCTCAAGTGGATGACCTAAGGTTTATCAATCTGTAGGAGGCGTAGGATGAAGATGGTCTCTCTCAAGCAACCCTGCAACCAAATAACAAAGAGTCTCTTGTGTCCCCAACACACCCAATACAATGGTAAATTGTATAGGTGCACTAGTTCAGCGAAGAGATGGTGATACAAGTGCAATATGGATAGTAGATAAAAGTATTTGTAATCTGAAATTATAAAAACAGCAAGGTAACAGGTGATAAAAGTGAGTGTAAACGGTATTGCAATGATGGTAAACAAGGCCTAGGGTTCATACTTTCACTAGTGTAAGTTCCCTCAACAATACTAACATAATTGGATCATAAAACTATCCCTCAACATGCAACAAAGAGTCACTCCAAAGTCACTAATAGCGGAGAACGAACAGAGAGATTATGGTAGGGTATGAAACCACCTCAAAGTTATTCTTTCCAATCAATCCGTTGGGCTATTCCTATAAGTGTCACAAACAGCCCTAGAGTTCGTACTAGAATAACACCTTAAGACACAAATCAACCAAAACCCTAATGTCACCTAGATACTCCAATGACACCTCAAGTATCCGTGGGTATGATTATACGATATGCATCACACAATCTCAGGCTCATCTATTCAACCAACACAAAGGACCTCAAGAGTGCCCCAAAGTTTCTACCGGAGAATCACGACGAAAACGTGTGCCAACCCCTATGCATAGGTTCCCAATGTCATGGAACCCGCAAGTTGGTTACCTTAACATACATCAAGTGGCGCGTGGTATCCCATTGTCACCACAGATATCCACGACAAGACATACATCAAGTGTTCTCAAGTCTTTAAAGACTCAATCCGATAATATTACTTCAAAGGAGAAACTCGATTCATTACAAGAGAGAAGAGGGGGGAAGAAACATCATAGGATCCAAATATAATAGCAAAGCTCGCGATACATCAAGATCGAATCATCTCAAGAACACGAGAGAGAGAGAGAGATCAAACACATAGGTACTAGTACATATCCTCAACCCCAAGGGAGAACTACTCCCTCCTCGTCATGGAGAGCGTCGGGATGATGAAGATGGCCACCGGTGAGGGTTCCCCCCTCCGGCAGGGTGTTGGAACAGGGTCCCGATTGGTTTTTTGTGGCTACGGAGGCTTCTGGCTGTGGAACTCTCGATCTATGTTGTGCTCTGGAAGTTTTAGGTCACGTGGGGTTATATAGGCAGAAGAAGCACGTCAGGGGAGCCATGGGGGCCCCATGAGGCAGGGGCGCGCCCTAGGGGGGTGGGTGCGCCCCCACCCTCGTGAGCACCTCGTTCCTTCCTTGACATGGGGTCCAAGTCCATCAGGTGTGTTTCCTTCCAAAAATAACTTCTCCAATTGATTTCATTCCGTTTCGACTCCGTCTGATATTCCTTTTCTTCAAAACACTAAAATAGGCATAAAACAGCAAATCTGGGTTGGGCCTCCGGTTAATAGGTTAGTCCCAAAAGTAATATAAAAGTGGATAATAAAGCCCAATATTGCCTAAAACAGTAGATAATATAGCATGGAGCAATCAAAAATTATAGATACGTTGGAGACGTATCAATTGCTGTAGGGGAAACGGGGAAAGTTTCCGATGCAAGAATCACTAGCATACATTTTCCTGTTCTATGTTACTTTGCAATATTTGCTAGTAGATGCTTAATTGGTCGCGGGAACTGTGGAAATCTTAGTGCTCCTGATATTGTTATTTTGCGCCATGCTTTGTTTCGTGATACCACTTTTAGTTTAGGCACTATTGTTGCTAAATGGTTAAATCTGAACTGTACAAAGGGTCCCGTCCTAGGAGGCATCTTCGCCTCGCGCCTTGCTGCACATTTTAACATACCTATTAGGCATTATGAGAATGAGGAAAAGTTGCCGCCTCATATTTTTCTAGATTATAAGAGCATGGTAGCACATGATTTTATTGTTAAGCATAAGAAGAAGATGCTTAACTATAGACTAATATTTGATAAGAAACACTTTGAGACTATTACCTTGCCTGCTCCCTCTTTGTTCAACATATTTTCAGGCACGTACCCTATTTTGCTAGAGGCCGTTCAGTCATACCAGAGCCTGACATCAGCTCCAGAGCCGGAGCCACTATCTGATCCTCACCGTCAGTCGGTTTATCAGTGGGATCCGGAGAAGATCGCCAACCAGTGGCACCCCGAAGACCCTCCTTAGTACACTGGAGAGGGCAGTTTTGATCCATGGGCATAGACCAACGTAGGCCAAAAGCCTAAGCTTGGGGGAGTACGTATTTCTCACCGACATTACATTCATGTTCACACACTCATGACAGTTGTCGGTGCTCATACTTTTTCATTGTATCATCCATGCTAGTTCATTTTATTTTTAAGCTTTCTTCTTGTGTGTTTGAAAAACCTTAAGAAAAACAAAAAAATAGTTGTAACTTTTAGCTAGTTTACTTTCCATGGCTGTAGTAGTAGTAATTAAAAAGAAAACCCAAAAAGATTTCTCGTTCTTCTTTTGCTTGTTGGGAGCTTTTCCGTGTAAATAGTTTTATTTCCTTTCTTTTCCCTGGGGGTCAAGAGGAGAAGACCATGATGAAAATGTTGAGTGGCTCTCATATGCATTATTGTTGATCTAACAAAGAGCCCATATTACCTTGTCTTCTCCCATGTATTGAATGCTTGCAGATTCCAGCTTAGTCCAATGCACATGCACTATTATTATTATCCACACTATTCGGTTGTGCAAGTGAAAGGCAATAATGACGATATATGATGAACTGATTGAGATGAGAAAAGCTGCTATGAACTCAACCTCTCTTGTTTTTGTAAATATGATCAGTTCATCGTTCCTGATTGAGCCTATTATGAAAGAAACATGTTTGCAATGACAATTAGAGATTATAGTTGACCATGCCATGCTTAATTTGCTAGGAGTTTATAACGGTTTACCTTGCGTGTCAACATGCTATTAAAATGGTTGTGATGTGGTATGATAGGGTGGTATCCTCCTTTGAACGATTCGAGTGGCTTGACTTGGCACATGTTCACGCATGTAGTTGAAACAAATCAACATAGCCTCCACGATATTTATGTTCATGGTGAATTATATCCTACTCATGCTTGCATTCAGTGTTGATTAATTTTAATGCATGTTCATGACTGTTGTCGCTCTCTAGTTGGTCGCTTCCCAGTCTCTTTCTAGCCTTCACTTGTACTAAGCGGGAATACTGCTTGTGCATCCAACTCCATAAACCACAAAGTAATTCCATATGAGTCCACCATACCTTCCTATATGCGGTATCTACCTGCCGTTCCAAGTAAATTTGTATGTGCCAAACTCTAAACCTTCAAATAAAAATTCTGTTTTGTATGCTCGAATAGCTCATGTATCAACTAGGGTTGTCTGTATCTTCCATGCTAGGAGGGTTATTCTCAAGAGGAGTGGACTCCGCTCCTCACTGACGAGAAAATGGCTGGTCACCGGGATGCCTAGTCCCATGCTCAAATCAAATCAAATAATTGCAAACAAAACCCCCCCAGGATTGTTGTTAGTTGGAGGCACCTGTTGTTTTGGGCAAGCCATGGATTGATGCTTGTTGGTGGTGGGGGAGTATAAACTTTACCATTCTACTTGGGAACCGCCTATAATGTGTGTAGCATGGAAAATATTGAGATCTCTCGGTTGTTATGTTGACAATGAAAGTATACCGCTCAAAATATTATTCATCTCTATTTCAAAATCGAGCTCTGGCACCTCTACAAATCCCTGCTTCCCTTTGTGAAGGGCTTATCCATTTACTTTTATGTTGAGTCATCATCCTCTTATTAAAAAGCACCAGTTGGAGAGCACCGCTGTCATTTGCATGTATTATTATTAGTTTACATTGAGTATGACTTGACTGGATCTCTTTTACCATGAATTACAATTTCCAGTCAGTCCTTGATCTTCAGGGGTGCTCTGCATTTATGTTTTGCAGTCTCAGAAAGGGCTAGCGAGATACCATCTTGTTATGTCATATTATGATTGTTTTGAGAAAGTGTTGTCATCCGAGATTTATTATTATTGCTCGCTAGTTGATTATGTCATTGATATGAGTAAACATGAGACCTAAATGTTATTGTGAATATGGTTAGTTTATATTCTTTGTTGAAAACTTGAATGTTGGCTTTACATATTTACAACAAGAGAAAATAGAGTTTGTAAAAGGTTTTCTTCATCACTTTCAGTTTGTCAACTGAATTGCTTGAGGACAAGCAAAGGTTTAAGCTTGGGGGAGTTGATACGTCTCCAACGTATCAACTTTTCCAAACACTTTTGCCCTTGTTTTGGACTCTAACTTGCATGATTTGAATGGAACTAACCCAGACTGACGTTGTTTTCAGCAGAATTGCCATGGTGTTATTTTTGTGCAGAAATAAAAGTTCTCGGAATGACCTGAAAATCAACCGAGATTATTTTTGGAATATATATATATAATAATGGCGAAAGAATCCACATCAGTGGGCCCACACCCTGTCCACGAGGGTGGGGGCACGCCTACCCTTGGGTGCGCCCCCTGCCTCGTGGGCCCCCTGACGCTCCACCGACCTCAACTCCAACTCCATATATTCACTTTCGGGGAGAAAAATCAGAGAGAAGGATTCATTGCGTTTTATGGTACGGAGCCGCCGCCAAGCCCTAATCTCTCTCGGGAGGGCTGAGTGGAGTCTGTTCGGGCCGGCCCGGGACCGTCGTTTTTGCGCTTTTCTGAAGGTCGGTCCGGGCCGGCCTGGAGCCTGATGGGCTTTTATGTGTGCGGGCCAGGCTCGGGCCCAGAAAACAGGCCCGATGGTCGGGCCGGGCCCGGGCTTGCGTTTTTTGCATCGGGATTGGCTAGGCCCGGCCCGAAGCCCGGCCCGGCCCGAGGTATGGCCAGGTATAACCTTCCTCCATCACCAATTTCATGATGATCACCGCCGTGCGTGAGTAATTCCATCGTAGGCTTGCTGGACGGTGTTGGGTTGGATGAGATTTATCATGTAATCGAGTTAGTTTTGTTAGGGTTTGATCCCTAGTATCCATTATGTTCTGAGATTGATGTTGCTATGACTTTGCTATGCTTAATGCTTGTCACTAGGGCCCGAGTGCCATGATTTCAGATCCGAACCTATTATGTTTTCATGAATATATGTGAGTTCTTGATCCTATCTTGCAAGTCTATAGTCACATATTATGTGTTATGATCCGTTAACCCCGAAGTGACAATAATCGGGATACTTACCAGTGATGACCGTAGTTTGAGGAGTTCATGTATTCACTACGTGTTAATGCTTTGGTATGGTGCTCTATTACAAGGAGGCCTTAATATCCCTTAGTTTCCAATAGGACCCCGCTGCCATGGGAGGGTAGGACAAAAGATGTCATGCAAGTTCTTATCCATAAGTACGTATGACTATATTCGGAATACATGCCTACATTACATTGATGAACTGGAGCTAGTTCGGTGTCACCCTATGTTATAACTATTGCATGAGGAATCGCATCCGACATAATTATGCATCACTGATCCATTGCCTACGAGCTTTTCATATATTGTTCTTCGCTTATTTACTTTTTCATTGCTACTGTTACAATCACTATAAAACCAAAACTGCCACCGTTACTTTTGCCACTGTTACCACTACTATCATATTACTTTGCTACTAAATACATTGATGCGGATATTAAGTTTCCATGTGTGGTTGAATTGACAACTCAGCTGCTAATACTTGAGAATATTCTTTGGCTCCCCTTGTGTCGAATCAATAAATTTGGGTTGAATACTCGACCCTCGAAAACTATTGCGATCCCCTCTAATTGTGGGTTATCACACAGTGGCACATAAGTAGTTGCACAGTGGCACATAAGTAGTTGCACAGTTACACGAAGTACATTATCTTTCTTGGTTTTAAATTTTCGTGACAAATTTTGTTTGCCCACCGCAGCAATGAGTGTGGGTTGTTCGCAATGCTTAACGCCACTGAGTGGAACGGTAGCCAACTGCCCAACTACGAACCCAAGGAAGTACTTAACATCAGGAAGAAGCTGACATATGATTGGGTCACCAGCCCGCACAAGTCCACCCCATAGAGGAAGTTGCTCAGATATGACAAGGACTAGGTCAGTACTCTTTTCTTTCTTTGTCCCATTGAGGAAGTTGCTGGTTTGCACAATTTTTGAGCAGATTTTGTAGTTGCACACTAGTTGTAATTCCATTTTGCAACTCAATATCATCACTTTTTTTACACATTAGGAGCACTGGACATACAATTGTTCAACAACTAAATAATTAACCATTTGCCAACAAAGGCACAAATAGCAACCATTTTTACACAGTGCATGAACTAATTAAAGGAAAACAAATTAGATAAGAAGAAAGCATAGATGCTGAATGTGTCCACTTGGTCCCAACATCGCTCAAAACCATCATTCTTTTCCTTTTTGTCACAAAGATACAAACAATGAAAGAGAATCACAGTAGCCTGAGTGGACACACACCAACAGTGTGCTCTGTAGATTGGCACTGGCTGCATTTGTTTTTCTTCTTTGGGTGTAGCTCCAGTGCTGATTTGTACCGTTGACTCTTCGCCCTACCCTTTGTAGTAGACCTTGGAGGATCCCTGGGCACAAAACCATCAGAGGCTTGTGCAGGGGATGCAACCTCCAATGGGGTAGTAGGACCATCACGAGGTTGTGTTCGATCACCTGTGGAATAATCATATAAAAAGTTAGTATTTTTTTGTGTAACCAGTACTAATGTTCTCTGCAACCACACAGCCCATGTTGTGCAACTAAATGGTTGTTGTGTGCAAGTTAAATTAAAAAAAACTATAGTAGCACAGCCCATCACGGTACTTGGATGGTAATCACCTATGGGCAGAAGAGGAAAAGCAAGTTAGTTTTTTATCTTGATGCTCAAACTAACATAATGCACGCAACTAGGTAGCCTGTTCTGTGCAACTGGGCACTATGATGTGTGCAACTAAAGTCACACACCTAGTTTCATGGCAAGTTGGGGAAGGTAAATACCTGGGTGATGAGCCCCTTGAATACTGCCTATAGGGCCATTGGGAGGAGCACGCGGGGCACTGCTTGTTGGGCCAGACGGGGGAGGAGGTGGCGGAGCATGCCGTGTACGACCTGGAGGTGGTGGAGGTCCTCGAGGGTTGCCATCACCTATAGCCAGAACCGAAAAAACAAGTCAGTTGTTTATCTTGATGCTCGAACTAACATAGCGTGCGCAACTGGGTAGCCTGTTATGTGCAACTAGGCACCATGATGTGTGCAACTGAAGTTACACACCTAGTTAGATGGGGAGTTGGGGCAGGTAATTACCTGGATGATGAGCCCCCTGAGTACTACCTGTACAACCATTGGGAGGAGGACGCGGGGCACTGCTTGTTGGGATAGGCGGGGGAGGAGGTGGCGGAGCATTCCGTGTAGGGCCTGGAGGTGGAGGAGGTCCTTGAGGGCTGCCATCATCTGATGGCCCAGTAGCAGCAGCCGGTTTTTTATTTTTCTTGGACTTGTTCAGGTGGTCGATCTCGGTACGTGCTCCGTGCATATGCTTGTATACAATTTCCTGTGTTGCATCGGATCCACTTGCAAACTTGGCTAGTTTCCCAAAATCGTATACCATGTTTCTCTCCCTTATCTGCCTTTTTATTGAGAAGGCATTTCATCCGATTGGTCATACCCGGTTCCTGGCGCACTAGGGACATTAGTAGGAGTCCACCGTCTTAGCATGTACCTTTCCAGTATGACATCAACTCTGAGATGGGTGAACACCTTGAGGATGTGGCAATAGAGCATGCCATCCTTTTCCATTTTGTAGCACTCACACAAATAGGAACCCCCCCCCCCCACCCACCCACCCTTGCGTGCACCAAGTAGTTTCAAGAACCATATTTGGCAACAAATTCCTAGTTCGGTCTAAGCTCAAAAAGGACAGCCCCAACTAGGAACGCATTATAACGTCCAATAAGCACAAACTTTTCTCTGAACTTGCGGTGAAGGTCCCTAGTGTAGGTTTCGTAAGCTTGCCTCTCTATTGGAAAGTTGGACCATAGCTCAATCTCAAGGTGTTATGTCCTGTAATCATTGCAGCCTTCCTTGGCAAGGATATGGTTCTGAATTTTTTTCATATTGCTTGATGAAGTTCAACATTGAGTTGTGTGGGTTCACATATCTTTTTAGGACGGTGTTAAACCCCTCAGTACGTTGTGTAGACTGCAGGAAGGGGAAGAACCTGTGTTTGAAGTAGCACGGCACCCAATTTGACCTGTCTTCGTACAACTTCTCAAAGTGTGTGTGTGTCATAGCCTCGTACTTCATCATTAACCCAGCCCAATTCTGCTCAAACTCGTCTATAGTGAAGGTGAAGTCAACATGGTAGTTGAAATCATCAAAGAGCCCTGGATTCCGGCACAACAACCAACCAACTTTTTCTTGAGCCTTTTTCATGATGTGCCATCGACAACAGCGATGCACTGTGGTTGGGAAGATGCTCTGTATTGACGGCATCATTGCCCCATCCTAATCAGTTATGAAGTTGTCAGGAGGTTTGCCATCCATAGCCTCTAGGAATGCTCGGAAGACCCAATCAACGCTCAATGCCAACTCCTGCCTAACAAACGCGCAACACATCATGAAAGATTGGCCATGTCGGTTTATTCCGATGAAGGGCGCGAACGGCATATTGTACAGGTTGGTCATGTAGGTGGTGTCAAACGATATGCAATCGTGGTACGCCTCCACATAAGATTTTTGAGCTGAGCCATCCACCCAAAATATGTTGACAACTCTGTCCTTTTCATCATATTTTACCTTATAGAAGAAGTATGGATCGGTTTTTTGTATATCCTTGAACCGCGCAATTGTCTCAATCATGTCACCCTCCTTTGTGTCATCTCTTCGGAAACTTGTACACAGATTTGTTATTGCCTTTGGTCCAAACGGCACCATCATCTCAGATCCATAGAACTCTGCCATTACATGTATCATACGTCCTGCATAATACAAAAAGAAACAATATATCTTTTTTAGTCGCACGAATGCACATATCCAACTGCACAATAATATGACATGTGTTGGCACAGAAGATAGTTGCAGGAAATGGACAACCAGCTGCACCTTTTAAAAAACACTTTCATTTTGCACACAGGACATTATGCAGTTGCACAGTGAAGGTAATCTAGTTGCACATGAACATCATGTAGTTGCACAGTGAAAGTAATCTAAATGCACACTTAATGAATTTTAGTTGCACACCAGTGCCATAATAGTTGCACACTGGACTGCCTAGAGGGAAATTTAATTCTGTAAGGGATATAGAAATACGCCTATAGCCAAGTTGTAGTTATACAAGATGCGCAAAAAGTCCTTTTCATCAGGAGAGATGCCTTGGTGAGATCTCAAGTATTTGGACAACGAAGGTTTGTTCACCAGCGGATGATTGTGGTCACAAAGAAAGTGCGTCACCTCCCATCGCCCAACCAACATTTTTGCCTTGCATTGAGTCTGCTTTATTGTCTCGTGTTTCCGTTTCTTCTTTTTCTTACTAGGACCAGCTGTCGGCATTCTGGGAACGGGGGTCCCTAGACTTGCCTGCCTGCGGCCCACGGCGTGGCGGAGCCAGCAGGCCGTACAACCCATCTTCATCAACAAAGCATCCAAGACCCTTGCGAGGGTCCAAGCCTCGCGAGGCGGACGACGCAAGACCTCCTCCCGAGCGGCCTAGTCAGGCAGGCTCGCGAGGGGCGGAGATATCAAGGCGAGGCAAACCTCACGAAGCTCTCGTGACATGAGCCATGACGATAGATACCAGGCGGGCACCAGCGCGCGCAGCGTCCTTGTTTCCTCTTTGGTGCAAAGGAGGCAAGCGCAGCCGCGGAGTACCGAGGCCTCGGGCAAAGGTTGCCATTTCGGTGCAATGAGACCAAGACCAGAAGGACGGCAAGACGGAGGTCATTGTGGAGCCCAAGACGGCGTCACCACCGGAGCCTTTCACAGGCGCAGACCACTTTTGTCAGGATAGCTTGTACTAGTTGTCCACCTTCGGATTAGCCCGCCATTTTTGGCTCCCTTCCCGCTCAATATTTGGGAAGAGGACCAGAGCCTATATAAGTAGAGCTAGCCACCATAGTGAGAGGGGGGAGGAGAGATCTCATCGGACCCAGAGATACGCACAAGTCCGAAAGCACAAGAACAGCTCAACCTTAGGAGGTTGTTCTCCCCTTGTATTGATCATCATCAGCCTAAGAGGCAAGCCACAACCACCACACTAGAGTAGGGTATTACACCACAACGGTGGCCCGAACCAGTATAAACCTTGTGTCTTTCTGTGTTGCGAGTTCGTCGAGTTCGTCCACGAGATCTTAGTGAGCTAGGGCGTAGATTGGTAGGAGGGAAAGACTCCACGCGCACCCTAGTGTTCGAACCTTAAGGGTTTGCCGGAACCCCACATCCGACATTTGGCGCGCCAGGTAGGGGTGCGCCGGAGCTCCTCTCCACCAACCTGCGCCCCGCACCGCCGCGCTTCGCTCCCATGGCAGATGTCCCGCCACCCACCTCGACGGCCGACGCCAGTAGCAGGGGGTCAGGGTACTGAGCCCTGGCCCCCGCCCTGCGGCGAGTGCAGTGGCGAACCAAGTTCAAGCCGGAGATGCCGCCGCGTTACGACGGCGCGGCGGACCCGGCGCTGTTCCTGCTCGCGTACGACACTACAAAAAAATACACATCAGTGACATTTTGGGCTGAACGAAATTTTTTTCTGCCATACATATGACACTTCTTTCACGAGAATTGTGACAAAACCCGGTATCATCATAGATGTGGTGGGCTCCTACTTCTATGACAAAAAATCATGACAGAAAATGGGCTTTTCATCCTAGGCGGGCCGGAGACGCAGCTGCATGAAATTCTTTGGGCCGTCCATGACGGAAAAAACCGTGGTAGAAGCGAGGGCGAGGAAAATTTTGGGGAGTTCCCGGTTACGGTGGGGGGTCGGGGGCCGAGCGATGCGCATTTCTCTCATACACGTACGTGCGTGGGTGCGAGGCGTTGGCTCTAACTGAACTCGAGCGAGGCGTTGAGCTCTAACTGAACCCGAGCGATTGCACTGCAGGCTACGCGTTACTGAACCCGAGCGATCGATCTGTGGCTGTTAACTGAACCCGATCGAGCGATTCCTTCACGACTGCTGCTAACTGAAGCCAATCGATGTTGCCTTTGGGATGAACAGTGAGTGTTGCAGGGGAGTTTGGATGAACAGTGAGTGGTGGCGTTGCCTCTGGATGAACAGGACACCATGGTGTGGTGGAGAGCTGGATGAACAGTAGATGGTGGAGGGGTGCCCGTGGAGGGGTGGTTGAACAGGACACCGTGGTGTGGAGGGTTGGATGAACAGTAGACGGTGGAGGGGTGCCCGTGGACGGGTGGTTGAACAGTAGGTGGTGGAGTAGCGCGCGGTGGAGGCTGGATGAACATGAGCCCGTGGAGGCTGGAGGAGGTCGACGGTGGAGATGAACAGTATCTCGTGGAGTCCTGTTTTGCGGTACGCCACACCCCTCCCGATCAACAGGACCCCCGTTTCGACCGTAGGAGGTCCATTTCGTCCATTTTGTGGTACGCCACACCCCTCCCGATCAATAGGACCCCCGTTTCGACCGTAGGAGGTCCGTTTCCTCCGTTTTGGGGTACGCCACACCCCTCTCGATCAATAGGACCCCGTTCCGAACATAGGAGGTCCGTTTCCTCTGTTGTGCGGTACGCCAGGCCTCATTTCCATTGCCTGTTCTATCCAAGCCCTCCTGATGAACACGAACACGCATTCCATTTCGACCCAGCCGGTTGGCTCCCACGCATTCCGTTGCCTCCTGATGAACACGACGCATTCCGTTGCCTCCCCATGAACACGACGCATTTCGTTGCCTCCCCATGAACATGACGATGACGCTGTTTCTCCGTTCCGACCCAGCCATGTACACGAGCCCTGGCCGTACGTATGCGCGAGTAGGCGTTTGAGACCCCGCCCGTATGTACACATACGTGGTCGTATTTTCTTTCTTGCACACTGGCTGTTGTACGTACGTGTACATGCTACGTGCGCGCCTCTACTATGACACGTACGCGCCTCTACTACGACATGTACGCGCCTCTACTATGACACATGTGTGCCTCTACATCCACCAGTATATATGTACGTACACGTTCGCGACCAGAATGACAATGCTACGTACGCTTCGACCAGGTGGGTCCCGACTGTCAGGCACTTCCTTGCCTGCGAAGATGTAGCTGGTGGGTCCCAGCAGTCAGGGGGGCGAATCGTTCTTTTTTGCCTGGACGCACTTCCTTGCGTACGAAGATGTAGCTGGTGGGTCCCCAGTCAGGGGCAAACATTTTTTCGCGAAATACGATGGACCATCTGGTGGGTCCCCGCTGTCAGGTGGAGGAATAATTATTTTGCACGTAATAAGGAGGCACTTCCTTGCTGCGGCCGTGGACCCAGCTGTCAGCCTCTCCACGTATAGTCCACGTCCGATGGAAGTCGTTCCTTAACCATGTTGACCACACCGCGCCGAGAGCACCAGGGCGGTGGACGACGGTGAGGCATAGGAAGGGGACGACACGGAGCCGGGGAAGACGCGGCAGTGGATGCCCACGCGTAGAGGAGTATGAGGGTTCACTGGTTCGCTGCGGTGTGAGGCTGCCGTCGCCGCAGAATAACAGGGGGTGTGGGTGAGTAGTGGGATGGCCTGGCCAGCGATGGAAGTAGTAGGGGGCGGTGAGGCCTCCGCTGCATCGCAGCCGGCCACGGGAGGCAGGAGCACGAGGCACGACCGACGCTGGTTTGGGTGGCTGTTGCAAGAAGACAAGAGGTTGAAGAAGCACTACGGCCGTTGGATGGACATCGTACGGTCACTGGAGCTAGAATCGTGCATATTGACTAAGTTGACAAAGTCCTCCGTCCCAGTCAACTTAGTAGGCCCACATGTCAGCCTGCCACTATACTGGGTCCCAGCTAACAGGGGGGGTATTCATTTTTTTGTGCGTAATAAGGAGGCACTTCCTTGCGTGCGAAGATATAGCTGGTGGGTCCGAGCTGTTAGCGGCGATAACGTTTTTTTTTGTGAAATACAGAGGCCCTTTCGGTGGGTCCCTGATGTCAGGTGGAGCAATCATTATTTTGCGTGTAATAAGGAGGCATTTCCTTGCGTGCGGCCGTGGACCCAGCTGTCAGCCTCTCCACGTATAGTCCACTTCAGATGCATGTCGGTCGTTGACCACGTTGACCAGGCCGCACCGAGAGCACCAGGGCGGTGGACGACAGCGAGGCCTAGGAAGGGAACGACATGGAGGCAGGGAAAACTCGATAGTTGTTTCCCACACGGAGGGGAGTATGACTGTACGAGGGTTTACTGGTTCGTCTGCCGTCGCCGGAGAATTACAGCAGGTGTGGGTGAGTAGAGGGATGGCTAGGCCAGCGATGGGAGTACGGTGGGGCGGTTAGGCCTGCGCGGCAGCAGAGCCGGCCGCGGGGAGGAGGGAGCAGGCAGTCCCGCCGGTGCTTGTTTGAGCGGCTGGAGCAGGAAGAGCAGAGATTGAAGAAGCACGACGGTCGTTGGATGGCCATCCAACAGTCACTGCTTGTGCGTCAACCTTTTTTTAGGAAAGCCTCAAATCTATGGAAAACAGCATACAACCCATCTGCCATTATTTCTAATAATTTACAGTCCATTTGCTAATTATTAAGGTTTTTTTGGAGCCCATATTCTTTTTGTTAGTATTACAGCCCATATTGTGGCCACGGTTAAAAAATTATACGAAATTTTGCATATTTGATGCGGTCCGAACTGTTTTTAATCCTGAAATTTTGACTCACATTCAAACTGATTTTAAAAATAAATGTATATCAACATAAAATCCAACAAATTCTCCACGCATAAAAATTAATGTAATTTAAAATTTCGAAATGAAAAAAAAAGATATTTGAAACTAATTGCTGGTTTGATGTGTTTTAAAAATGTACATCCCATTTCTCATTACTGATGGGCCATTTTCTCGGCCAGCCGAATGAAAGCTCTCCTCGTCTTGAAAGATTTGCAACCCAACAGGCCTGACAAAGCGACTTACTTGGCAAATCACAAAAAAACTGGGATGTGGCCGTGGACCCAACTGTCAGCCTCTCCACATACAGTACTCTTCCGATGGAAGTCGTTCCTTGACCACATTGACCACGCCGTGCGGTGAGCACCACGACGGTGGACGACGGCGAGGCCTAGGAAGGGGAAGACGCAGAGCCGGGGAAGACGCGGCAGTGGAAGCCCGCGTGGAGAGGAGTACGAGGGTTCACTAGTTCGGCTGCAGTGTGAGGCTGCAGTCGCCACAGGGCCTGGCCAGCGATGGGAATAGTAGGGGCGGTGAGGCTGTAACACCCTGTATGTAACCTGCCATAGTGTTATTCCAACTCTTGCCATTTTCGGCACTAAGTTATGAGATTTCCTCGTTCTTGGGTTTTTTTTCTTCATGTTGCTTTTGTCTTTGTCATGCATCTCATATCATGTCATCATGTGCATCGCATTTGCATACGTGTTCGTCTCATGCATCCGAGCATTTTCCCCGTTGTCCGTTTTGCATTCCGGCGCTCCTATGTCCTCTGGTGTCCCTTTCTACCTCTTTTCGTGTGCGGGTATTAAACGTTCTCGGATTGGACCGAGACTTGCCAAGCGGCCTTGTTTACTACCGGTAGACTGCCTGTCAAGTTTCGTGCCATTTGGACTACGTTTGATACTCCAACGGTTAACCGAGGAACCATAAAGGCCTCGTGTGTGTTGCAGACCAACACCCCTCCTAAGTGGCCCAAAACCCACCCAAACCCCCTCCATCATCTCGGTTGTTCGATCACGATCGCGTGGCCGCAAACTGTGCTCAATTTGGAGCCTCCTAGCTCCCTCTACCTATATAAAGGCCTCTCCCCCCGAAAATCGCGGATCTCTTCCTCCCCTAACCCTAAAAATCTGTCCCCTCCGCCGCCGGACACGCCTGGCGCTGCCGCGCCCAGCCAACCAGGGGCCGCCACGTGGCCCCGACCGCCGCCCGCCGCCGCTGGCCCGTCCGGGCCCAGGGCAGGCCCTCCCGCGCCCCGACCCGGGCCGCACGCCGCCGCCCGTGACTCGGCTCCTCCGCCGCCCGAGCGCGCCCATCGCCGCCTCGCCTTCCGTCGCCGCCACCGTGCTCCGCCGCCCCGCTCGCAGGCGCGCGCCGCCGTCCCGCCGCTGCCGCTCCCGTGCAGCGCCACCCCGCCGCACCATCTTCTTCCCGGCCAGATTCTGCGAGGGATCCGGCCGGATCTCGGCGCCCCGGTGAGCCCGCGCCTCCCTGCAGTCTCCCGCATCTCCGGCGGCTCCTCCGGCGACCTTTTCCGGCGATTCTCGAAGAGCGTCCACGAACCCTAGATCTGGGAGGTCGTTTTTCTACCAAGTCCCAATAATTTTTTTGCATTCTTCATCGCATCATAACTTTGCATCCGTGGCTCCATTTTGGGCGTGTAGCATGTCAAATTGTTCGTCTCGACAAGTACTTCATTTCATTCCATTGCACCATGTTCATTTGAGTTCATATTGAGGCCCTAAATGCTATTGCAAGAGTGCTATGTAATGTTAGTTTCAGATTCTTATCAGAATTTGGACATTTGTCATTTTTGCCATGATTAATGTGTGCCTCCTATGAAATTGAGCCCTACATGTGTTTTGAAGCATGCCATGCCATCTTTACAGGGGTGTATGCCATGTATTTTTGTGATCTTTGTGGTGACTAGCACAAGCATGCAAAGTAGCCCTCGTAATGTTGCTGATTTCAGAGACTTAGAAATCTTCTAAGTCTTTTCCATGTTAATATTTTTATGCCATGTATACTTGCTGCTACAGAGTGATCCATGCCTCTTTTGAGCATGTTCAGTAAGGATGTTTTGGAGATATTGTTATGCTCTATCCATCCATGTCTTTGTTTGCATTTTTGGATCACCCTAGCTTGACTCAATCGAGCTCTAATTTTGCTATAAAATGTTCCTGGCAGATTGTTTACATGTTAAGCAATTTTGTCGAGGTTGTTATAGTTTATCCATGCATGCTATGAGAGTGTTCTTGCCATGGTTAGCTTATTCATCATGTCTACTTGCTGGGTGTATGCTTATTTTGTCATGCAATGCCTTGTGGTGAGTGCATCGAGCTCGTAAACATGCCTACGTGAATCTGTTTTTTCCATGTTCCAGTTTTCTGCTAAGTCTGAATCTGTTAACGAAAGTTGCTATGTTCACATGGTTGCCATTGTATTTTCTGATCCCTTTTGTCTTATGGTTAGTAAGGGACTTTTGTTGTATGCTTTGATTAGCCTCATGCCATGCTTTGCTTTGCCATGATATGTTCATGTAGCATGTTGATATCTTGCTCTAAACATTGCTTCCTGATGTTAAATTCTTGGCATGTTATTTTCACTAAGTCTGTAACCTGTTATCTTTTGCACGTTTGCCATGCTTGTTTGAACCTGCTATTGAGTGAATTAGCCGTAGCTCAGTGTTCATCTTTTGTCAAGCATCTTGAGTGGATCACTGCCATGTGTTTTGTTGTTATGTTAGAGTGCATTAGCTTGTTTTTCTTGATGCGTTTAGATAGCCTCGTGCTGTTAATCACACATTAGTGCCATATTTGTTTTGCTTGTCATTTGCAAAACCGTGCATCCGACTCCGGTGATCTTTATATCGATTTCGACCTAAATCAACTCCTCTTTCCAGCGGCACTCTTGGTTTTCCAAGTTGAGGCCAGGTTCAATCTTTCCTTTCCGAAACATGCATATGCATCGCATATCACATCCCGCATATCATGCCATGTTTTGCATCATGTTGCTTGCGCATTGCACCGTGGTTGATTGTGTCTCCCTTTTCTTGTGTTCTTTCTTTGGGTAGAGCCGGGAGACGAGTACGTGATCGAGGAAGCCGTTGAGTACGCTTACGAGGATCAAGCTAACGT
The DNA here is from genome assembly GCF_018294505.1 of Triticum aestivum. NCBI lineage: Eukaryota > Viridiplantae > Streptophyta > Magnoliopsida > Poales > Poaceae > Triticum > Triticum aestivum. Next base: position 526,757,051 of record NC_057803.1, on the reverse strand, counting down.
CAACTCGAAGAACTTTGCAGGCAAGATGACCATACCCTCGAAATCACTTCTATCTTTGCTTGCTAGATGCTCGCTCTATTGTTATGCCTATGATATGATACCTACCACATGCTTTATCATGCCTCCCATATTGCCATGTCAAACCTCTAACCCACCTTGTCCTAGCAAACCGTTGTTTGGCTATGTTACCGCTTGCTCAGTCCCTCTTATAGCATTGCTAGTTGAAGGTGAAGATTGGAGTTTGTTCCTTGTTGGAACATGTTTATTTGTTGGGATATCATTATTATATCTTGTCTACTTTAATGCATATATATACTTGGTAAAGGGTGGAAGGTGATACGTCTCCAACGTATCTATAATTTTTGATTGCTCCATGCTATATTATCTACTGTTTTGAATGTTTATGGGCTTTATTATACACTTTTATATCACTTTTGGGACTAACCTATTGACCCAGAACCCAGTGCCAGTTTCTGTTTTTACCGTGTTTTAGGGTTTCGAAGAAAACGAAAATCAAACAGAGTCCAATTGACCTGAAACTTCACGGAACTCATTTTTGGAAGGAAAGAAGCCCAGAAGACTTGGAGTGCACGTCGGGGGATCGGCGAGGAGGTCACGAGGCAGGGGGGGCGCCCACCCCCCTGGGCGCGCCCTCCACCCTCGTGAGCCCCTCATGGCCCCCCTGACGTACTTCTTCCGCCTATATATCTCCATATACCATAAAAACATCCGTGAGCACAATAGATCGGGAGTTCCGCCGCCAGAAGCCTTCGTAGCCTCCGAAAGCCAATCTAGACCCGTTCCGGCACCCTACCGGAGGGGGGAATCTTTCTCCGGTGGCCATCTTCATCATCCTGGTGCTCTCCATGACGAGGAGGGAGTATTTCTCCCTCGGGGCTGAGGGTATGTACCAGTAGCTATGTGTTTGATCTCTCTCTCTCTCTCGTGTTCTTCAGATGATACGATCTTGATGTATCTCGAGCTTTGCTATTATATTTGGATCCTATGATGTTTCTTCCCCCCCTCTACTCTCTTGTAATGAATTGAGTTTCCCCTTTGAAGTTATCTTATCAGATTGAGTCTTTAAAGATTTGAGAACACTTGATGTATGTCTTGCGTGGGATACCCGTGGTGACAATGGGGTATTCTATTGATCCACTTGATGTATGTTTTGGTGATCAACTTGCGGGTTCCGCCCATGAACCTATGCATAGGGGTTGGTACACGTTTTTGTCGTGATTCTCCGGTAGGAACTTTGGGGCACTCTTTGAGGTCTTTTGTGTTGGTTGAATAGATGAATCTGAGATTGTGTGATGCATATCGTATAATCATACCCACGGATACTTGAGGTGACATTGGAGTATCTAGGTGACATTAGGGTTTTACTTGATGTGTGTCTTAAGGTGTTATTCTAGTACGAACTCTAGGGCTGTTTGTGACACTTATAGGAATAGCCCAATGGATTGATTGGAAAGAATAACTTTGAGGTGGTTTCGTACCCTACCATAATCTCTTCGTTCGTTCTCCGCTATTAGTGACTTTGAAGTGACTCTTTGTTGCATGTTGAGGGATAGTTATGTGATCCAATTATGTTAGTATTGTTGAGGGAACTTACACTAGCGAAAGTATGAACCCTAGGCCTTGTTTCGTATCATTGCAATACCGTTTACAGTCACTTTTATCACTTGCTACCTTGCTGTTTTTATTATTTCAGATTACAAATATCTTTATCTACTATCCATATACCACTTGTATCACCCTCTCTTCGCCGAACTAGTGCACCTATACAATTTACCATTGTATTGGTGTGTTGGGGACACAAGAGACTCTTTTTTATTTGGTTGCGGGGTTGCTTGAGAGAGACCATCTTCATCCTACACCTCCTACAGATTGATAAACCTTAGGTCATCCACTTGAGGGAAATTTGCTACTGTCCTATAAACCTCTGCACTTGGAGGCCCAACAACGTCGAAGACATCAAGCTCTTTTCTGGCGCCATTGCCGGGGAGGTGAGTGCTTGAAGGTATATCTTTAGATCTTGCAATTGAGTCTTTTAGTTTCTTGTTTTATCACTAGTTTAGTTTATAAAAGAAAACTATAAAAAAATGGAGTTGAGTTTGTCTCATACGCTTCACCTTTTTAATATCTTTCGTGAGTATGATGGAAAGGATAATTGTGCTCAAGTGCTAGAAGAAGAAATCTATAAAATGTTTGGCACTAAATCTCTGAATAATGAGCATTATTGCAATGTTGTTAGTACGAATTCTTTGAATATCCATGACACTAGTGATGATTGCACTAGTTATGATGAAAATGTCTCCTATAAACATGTCAGTTTTTGTGGAGTGCATTAGGTTTGTAAGTACACACCAAATAGAGAAGATAGATATTGCAAGAAGCATAAGTACTTAGAAACTAAATTGTTGCAAGAAGAGCTAGATGAATGTGCTGAAAATTTAATTTTTCTTAGCCCTACTTGTGAACTTTGCAATGAACGTGATCATTTTAGTACCCAATGCAAATTGTTTCATAATCGTATCGTGTCCAAAAATTGTGATGACTTGATTTCCCTTGAACATCTTAATGAACTTAGTTTGCTCTTGGGTTATGAAGAAATTAAACGTATAACTAAGGATATTCCAAAATTTGCCCTTGATAAAGTTCTTCATTTTGATCTAGAGAAAATTTATATGTATTGTGTAGTGAATTGCATTGAAAATCCTTATATTGCCAATTACATAAAGAAAACAAAAAAATAGAAGATGAAGAGAATACTAATGAAAGGGAAGAGACTTCCCAATACCCTCCTATCATTTCTTATGATGAATCAGGTAACGAGGAGGAGCCTCCTATTCAACCAATCTCATTAATAAGGAGCTCCAAAAATAGGATTGAACCCACACATGATGTGGTGAAGAAGAAGAAAAGAAAAAGGAAGAGAGGTAAAAAGATATCTCTCTCAAATAATGCTGCTCCTATTACTATTGTGCCTCATGAAAATATAATTGTGGAAGATAATGATACTTCTTATGATCTTGAAAATCTTTTTGGCACTTGCTTGGAAGAATATGATAATTGCTATACTATTGGTGCTATCCATACTATTAATTATGAGAATGATTATGATTATGATATGAAAAGGCCCAAGCTTGGGGATGCTATGTTTGATGAAGATGATGTTTTTGAGAATATATTTGCTGCAATTAATGTTTGTCCTAAGCTTGGGGATGCTACTCTTAATGAAGATGATATTTTTAGTCTCCCAAGTTTTCATATGCAAATTTATAATGATAATAGCATGCCTCCTACTTATGATGATTATTATGATGATACATATGCTATAAAAAGTAGTGAGGATTATATTTATAAAACTTGTCATGATTATGGTTACCCCTTTTCTGAACATTACTCTTTTAATGCGGAAACAATTTATAGTATTCAAGTCTCTTATGATACTCCCACTATTCCGACTGAGAAGAAATTTGCTTATGTGGAGAGTAATAAAATTTCTATGCTTGTAGATCATGAAAAGAATGCTTTAAGTGCTGGTTATATTGTTGAATTCATTCATGATGCTACTGAAAATTATTATGATGGAGGAACATATGCTTGTAGGAATTGCAATAATATCAAGTTTCCTCTCTATGTGCTTAAAGTTTTGAAGTTATGCTTGTTTTACCTTCCTATGCAAGTTGATTATTGTTCCCACAAGTTATTTTCTCATAACATCCCTATGCATAGGAAGTGGGTTAGTCTTAAATGTGCTAGTAATATTCTTCAAGGTGCTCTCTTTATGTTACAATTCTTATCTTTTATGTGAGCATCGTTGAAAGCATCATGCCTAGCTAGGGGCGTTAAACGATAGCGCTTGTTGGGAGGCAACCCAACTTTATTTTTGTTCCTTGATTTTTGCTCCTGTTTAGTAATAAATAATTCATATAGCCTCTGTTTAGATGTGGTTTTATGCTTTTAATTAGTGTTTGTGCCAAGTAGAACCTTTGGGAAGACTTGGGGAGAGTCTTGTTGATCATGCTGTAAAAAACAGAAACTTTAGCGCTCACGAGAATTGCTGCCATTTTTATTTGGAGAGTGATATTTAGTTAATTCTTTTTGAAGATGATTAATAGATAAATTCCTCACGTCCAGCAACTTAGTTGAGAATTGTATGAGTTCCAGAAGTATACGTTTGATCCAGATTACTACAGACTGTTCTGTTTTTGATAGATTCTGTTTTTCGTGTGTTGTTTGCTTATTTTGATGAATCTATGGCTAGTAAAATAGTTTATAAACCATAGAGAAGTTGGAATACAGTAGGTTTAACACCAATATAAATAAAAAATGAGTTCATTACATGTAACGCCCTTGATGCGGCTATATCTCCCACGTGTCGAAGCAGGACTTAGAGGCATAACCGCATTGAAAGCAATGTCGCGGGAGAGGTAATCTTCTCACAACCCATGTAATACATAAGGCAAAGAGATACATAGTTGGTTTAGAATTGCCACTTCACACAATTACATGAATAAAGAATTACATCATCCAAATACAATCAAGGTCCGACTTCAGAACCAAAATAAAAGAAGACTACACCAAATGCTACACAGATCCCCGATCAACCCCAACTGGGCTCCACTACTGATCAACTAGAAACGGAACAACACAAAGAACGAGATCTTCATCGAGCTCCTCCTGGAGCTTGGTTGCGTCATCTGCATGGTTCAACGGCACCTGCAAACTGGTTTTGGAAGTATCTGTGAGTCACGGGGACTCAGCAATCTCACACCCTCACGATCAAGACTATTTAAGCTTATGGGTAAGGTAAAGGTATGAGGTGGAGCTGCAGCAAGCGACTAGCATATATGGTGGCTAACAACACAAAAGAGAGCGAGAAGAGAAGGCAAAAGCACGGTTGAACAACTATGATCAAGAAGTTATCCTAGAACAACCTACGTCAAGCATTACTCCAACACCGTGTTCACTTCCCGAACTCCGCCGGGAAGAGACCATCACGGTTACACATGCGGTTGATGTATTTTAATTAAGGTCAACTTCATGTTTTCTACAACCGGACATTAACAAATTCCCATCTGCCCATAACCGCGGGCACGGTTTTCGAAAGTTCAAATACCTGCAGGGGTGTCCCAACTTAGCCCATCACGAGCTCTCACGGTCAACGAAGGATATTCCTTCTAGCAGGAAGACTCGATCAGACTCGGAATCCCGGTTACAAGACATTTCGACAATGGTAAAACAAGTCTAGCAACACCGCCCGAATGTGCCGACAAATCCCGATAGGAGCTGCACATATCTCGTTCTCAGGGCACATTCAGATGAGCTCTCCATACAACTAAAACCAAACCTCGAGTTTCCCCGAGGGGGCGCTGCACAGGGCTCTAGTTTGGACCAACACTCAGAGGAGCACTGGCCTGGGGGTTTAAATAAAGATGACCCTTGAGTCTACAGAACCCAAGGGAAAGAAAAGGCTAGGTGGCGAATGGTAAAACCAATGTTGGGCATTTCTGGAGGAGTTTTATTCAAGGCGAACTGTCAAGGGGTTCCCATTATAACCCAACCGGGTAAGGAACGCAAAATCCGGGAACATAACACCGATATGACGGAAACTAGGGCGGCAAGAGTGGAACAAAACACCAGGCATAAGGCCGAGCCTTCCACCCTTTACCAAGTATATAGATGCATTAATTTGATAAGAGATATTGTGATATCCCAACAAGTAAGCATGTTCCAACAAGGAACAACATCTCCATGTTCCAACAAGGAACAAACTTCAATCTTCACCTGCAACTAACAACGCTATAAGAGGGGCTGAGCGAAGCGGTAACATAGCCAAACAACGGTTTGCTAGGATAAGGTGGGTTAGAGGCTTGGTTCAACAATATGGTAGGCATGATAAGCAAGTGGTAGGTATCGCTGCATAGACATAGCAAAAGAGCGAGAAACTAGCAAGCAAAGATAGAAGTGATTTCGAGGGTATGGTCATCTTGCCTGAAATCCCGCAAGGAAGAAGAACGAGTCCATGAAGAAGACAAACGGACGTAGTCGAATGGGTCCTCACAAATGCGACGTTCTCAGAAACAACCCGAAGAAGCAACACCGGAAAGAAGCACACAACATAGTAAACAACCAACACACGAACATGGTATGATATGCGAGATGCGGTATGCGGTGCATATGCATGATTTGCAAAAGAATGATTGAACCTGGCCTAAACTTGTAAATCCAAGAGTGCCACTGGAAAGGTGAGATGATTTCAGTTGAAATCGATATAAAGATCACCGGAATCGGATGCACGGTTTGGAAATGGCAAGCAAAACAAATATGGCACCGGTCTGCGATAAACAGCAAGTAGCCATCTAAATGCATCAAGATATATATGCTACAGCACTCAAACATGGCAACAAAATAGATGGCAGGGATCCACTCATGATGCTTGACAAAAGATGAACACTAAGCTGCTGCTAAATCACTCATTAACAGGTTCAAACAAGCATGGCAAAAGAGCATGATAACAGGTTTCCGACTTAGTGAAATTAACACAAGTCTGGAATTTAACAGCAGGAAGCAATCTTTAGAGCATGAAAACTACATGCTACAGGAACTTAACATGGCAAAGCAAGGCATGGCATGAAGCTACTCAAAGCACTTAACAAAAGTCCCTTAGTGACCTTGAGCCAAAAGGGATCAGAAAATACAATTGCAAGCATGTGAACATGGCAAAAACATAAACAGATTCAGACTTAGTGAAAAACTGGAGCATGCAAAACAGATTAGCGAGTAGGTATGTTTACGAGCTCAATGCACTCACTACAAAGCATGGAATGACAAACTAAGCATACCCCTAGAAATAAGACATGGCATAGAAGCTAGACATGGCAAGAACAACAACATAGCATGCATGGATCAATAGCAAAAACCTCGGCAAAATCACTAAACAAGTTAACAATCTGCCAGGAACATTTTATAGCAAAAGTAGAGCTCGATTGACTCAAGCTAGGGTGCTCCATAAATTTAAACAAGGACATGTATGGATAGAGCACCACAATATTAATAAAACATCCTTACTTATCATCCTCAAAAGAGGCACGGATCACTAGGAAACAACATGAACATATGGCATAACAACAAAATCAGGACAAGGACTTGGTGAAATTCTAAGTCCCTGAAATCAGCATTACCGATTATGCTACTTTGCAAGCTTGTGCTAGTCACCACAAATATCACAAAAATACATGGCATACACTCCTTTAAAGATGGCATGGCATATAACCAAACTCATGTAGAGCTCAGGATCATATCATGCACACAATAATCATGGCAAAAATGACAAAAGGCCATTTGCTGAAACAGATCTGACAAATTCATCACATAGCCCTCTTCCAACAGCATTTCGGGCATCAAGATGAGCTCAAATGAAAATGATGCAATGAGATGAAATGATGTACTCGTCGAGGCGAACATTTTGATATGCTACACGCGCAAAATGGAGCTACGGATGCAAAGTCATAACATGATGAACATAGGCATATGAATCTGGAAATTTCGGGGACTTAGTGAAATTTTACCTCCGCGAAAAGTCAACGGGACGGAGGTATCCGGGACGACGAGATCCAGATCGGGCGAGGGTGTGTTTGGTTCGGGGGAGTGGTGGATCTCATCCCACTCCCCGGATCCGGCCGGACTTCGAACTCCGGCGAGGCGCGCGGAGGCGGTGGAGCTCCGGCGAGCATGGCGCGGGGGTGGCGTCGTTGGACGACGCCGGCGAGGAGGTCCGTGGGCGGCGGCAGAAGGCGACCGGCGCGGCTACACGGATGGCGGCGCCGGCGAGGAACCGGAGCGGCAGCGCGGTAGAGAGGCGGCGGGCGGCGGCGCAGATCCAGCGGAAGTCGCCGGCGGGAGGAGGCGCGGCGGCCGGCGCAAGTGCGGCGAAGGGCGGCGGGCGGCTCGGAGCGAGGAGGCGTGCGGGGAGGCGAGGGCCTCGGGCGGCGGCAGCGCACCGGGTCGGGGGGCGGATCTGGGCCTCCCGGGCCCGTGCGAGAGAGGCGGCGAGGCAGGGCCAGGTGGCGGCGCCTGAGTGGAGGAGGGAGGCGGCGGTGACGACGTGGCGCCTCACAATTGGCTGTAGTGATGTGGCCGGCAATATGGACGCGTCCGCCAGCGAGCGGACATGTCCGGCGGCGCGGAGGGAGTTGGATCTAGGGTTTGTACTGCGCGAAATTTCGGGGGAGGCCACATATTTATAGGTAGAGGGAGCTAGGAGAGTCCAACTGAGGTGCGGTTTTCGGCCACGCGATCGTGATCGAACGACCGAGAGGATGGAGGAGGTTTAGGTGGGTTTTGGGCCACTTTGGAGAGGTGTTGGGCTGCAACACACATGAGGCCTTTTCGGTTCCTCGGTTAACCGTTGGAGTATCAAACGAAGTCCAAATGGCACGAAACTTGACAGGTGGTCTACCGGTAGTAAAGAAAGGCCGCATGACAACTCTTGGTCCAATCCGAAAATGTTTAACACCCGCACACGAAAAGAGGTAGAAAGGGACACCGGGTAACATAGAGGCGCCGGATTGCAAAATGGACAACGGGGAAAATGCTCGGATGCATGAGACGAACATGTATGCAAATGAAATGCACATGATGACATGATATGCAATGCATGACACGCAAGCAATGACAAGGAAACAACAGCGAATAACTGGAGGACACCTGGCACATCGGTCTCGGGGCGTTACATTACAGTACCTTGAAGTGGTGATTTATTTTCTTATACTAACGGAGCTTACGAGTTTTCTGTTAAGTTTTGTGTTGTGAAGTTTTCAAGTTTTGGGTAAGGATTCGATGGACTATGGAATAAGGAGTGGCAAGAGCCTAAGCTTGGGGATGCTCGAGGCACCCCAAGGTAATATTCAAGGACAACCAAAAGCCTAAGCTTGGGGATGCCCCGGAAGGCATCCCCTCTTTCGTCTTTGTTCATCGGTAACTTTACTTGGAGCTATATTTTTATTCGCCACATGATATGTGTTTTGCTTGGAGCGTCATTTTATTTTATTTAGTTTTCCTTGATGTTTGAATAAAATACCAAGATCTAAAATTATTAAATGTTAGATAGTCTTCACATAGTTGCATAATTATTCAACTACTCATTGATCTTCACTTAAATCTTTCGGAGTAGTTTGTCATTTGCTCTAGTGCTTCACTTATATCTTTTAGAGCATGGTGGTAGTTTTATTTTGAAGAAATAGATGAACTCTAATGCTTCACTTAGATTATTTTGAGAGTCTTAAATAGCATGGTAATTTGCTTAAAATCCTAATATGCTAGGTATTCAAGAATAATAAAATTCTCTTATGAGTGTGTTGAATACTAAGAGAAGTTTGATACTTGATGATTGTTTTGAGATATGAGGATGGTAATATTAGAGTCATGCTAGTTGAGTAGTTGTGAATTTGAGAAATACTTGTGTTGAAGTTTGTGATTCCCGTAGCATGCACGTATGGTGAACCGTTATGTGATGAAGTCGGAGCATGATTTATTTATTGATTGCCTTCCTTATGAGTGACGGTCGGGGACGAGCGATGGTCTTTTCCTACCAATCTATCCCCCTAGGAGCATGCGCGTAGTACTTTGTTTCGATAACTAATAGATTTTTGCAATAAGTATGTGATTTCTTTATGACTAATGTTGAGTCCATGGATTATACTGTCACATCCCTGGTCCTGTTATGCACTAGGCTAGACCTCATGTGAGCTTCATGTTTTAATTCAAATGAAATTTGAATTGAGGAATTTTCAAAGCCTCAGAAACCTTCTAAAAATGATCAATATTAAAATCTCCTCAAAGAAGTCCAAGAAAATGTCCCTCTTAGTCTCTGAAAATATTGCAAAGAGGTAAAACTCAAAACAATATTTTTGGTATCTCAGAGTTAATTATTTTGGGCCTTTGAATTAAATAAATAGCTATTTGCATTGGATATATATTTGATATATAAATAATATATGTCCAATAATTACTGGAACATTTTATGTGGTTTGGTATATTTTAACTCTAGCCACATAACTATTTTCAGGATTTTATAAAATGGTTTAGTATTTTACTAAACTAAAACAACACAGAACAAAATAGATAAATAGAAACAGAAATAGAAAGAGAGAGAAGGACTACCTGGCGCTCACCTGACAGCCCACTTACCTGGCCTTCTATTGTAGCAGCCCAGCCCACCACCGCAGCCATCCCTGTCGTCTTCCTCCTCTGACAGTAGGACGCAGGCGCGTGGCCGGAGCGCACGGGCACACGCTCAGGCCACCTCCTGCCTCTCTGCCTGTCTCCCCGTCGCCCTGAGGATGCCACGCACCCCCTGGACCGCTCTCACTCTCTCCCGTTCCTTCTTCTCTCTTCTCTGGCTCTCTCACTCACGCGACCGAGAACCGCCGTCGCCGCCGCTCGTCGCAGTCGTAGCCACCACCATCGTTCCACCCCACCAGAGTGACCAAAGGCTCCGCCTTGACGCCCCCGACGTCTCCATGGAGCTACACAACGCCGGGAGCCCTACATCGCCGCCCACGCCGTCTTCCCCATCTCCGGCCGCCGAGGATCTTCGTCGTCGATTCGCCACCATCGTCGCTTCCCCGAGCCCGCTTCTACGGCTCCTGCAACCGCTGTGAGGCCACGACCCTTTTCCCTCTAACCCCATGCTCGATTGCCTCCCCTAACCGCCCTAACCACCTTGCCGAGCGCTCCTCGCCGCCGGCCATGGCACCGCCGTGGCCACAGATGTCTTAGCTCGCGTCTGAGCACGCCCTCGGGCTCGAGATGTTCCCAGGAGCCGAAAACTCCCATCGGTTCGTCCGTAGCCGCACCATAGCATCGTCTTAGGCGATGCCCGAGCTCCGGTTGCCGCCTCTCTCGCCGTAGTTGCCGCTACCGGCCACCCCAGCCGCGGCCACAGCCACCGCTGGACGCGCCGCGTCACGGACGTTCTAATGAGCCAAACCGCGCGCCAAACCATCGCCCCTAGCTCAAATCCGAGCCGCGCCGCCGTGCGGAATGGTCGCCGCCGGCGATACTCCGGCGACTGCCGACGTGGCACGCTTAATTAGTGTTAATGACCCAACTAATTAAACCCACAGCCACTGACAGTGGGCCCCACCCCTGGTCAAACCCCAGTCAGCGCTGGGTTTGACCGGGATTAGCTCCTGTGTCACTGACGTGTGGCCCCCACACGTCAGGTTTGACCTGGGGCGCCCAGTTGACCCTGCTAACGTCACCGTGATGTGGTGCTGACGCCATAATTCATTTCTGGATTTATATTATTCAGGAAATTCCAGAAAATTATAAAAACTTCTAAAAATCATAGAAATCCAACCGTAACTCCAAATGAGATAAATTATATATGAAAAATTATCAGAAAAATTCAAGGAATCCATGTGTACCATTTTCATGCATGTTAGAACAACTTATAGCTGCTGTTTAGCACAAATCAATTAAATGGCATTTGAATAATCACATATGGAGTTTGAATTTGAATCTTGTATTCAAACCAACTTCATTTAATCTGTTGCTAGTTGCATTAGCTCAAAACACATTCATTTTGCCATGACATGATCGTGCATCATATTGTGCATTGCATTGATTGTGTTCCCTTCTGTGTTGCCGGTATTTGTCCCCTCTCGATAGACGTGATACCGATGATGTGATCGTTGACACTGATGAAGACTCAATGTTATCTTCAGAAGTGCCAGGCAAGCAAAACCCCCTTGTTCATTCCGATACAATCCTACTCTCTCGCTCCTGTTCTCTTTTACTGCATTAGGACAACACCGATTCATCTGTTACTTGCTGCGGTAGCTGAACCCCTTTATCCTTTGCATGACCTGTCATTGCCACAGTAAATAGATGAAACCCACTAGCATGAGTAGGAGTTGTTTGAGCCCTGATGTGCCTACTCATTCATGCTTGTTTGTCATGCCTGCTACTGCTTAGAGTTGAGTCAGGTCTGATTCATCGAGGATGAATCAGAGGTGTGTGAACATGTCCTACTGTGTGTGAGCTAAGTGTGTGAACACGATTTGGTAAAAGGTGTCGGTGAGAGGCCATGTAGGAGTACATGGTGGGTTGTCTCATTGAAACCGTCCTTAGGAACTGAGTTCTGTGTTTGTGATCCATGATTCAGCTACTACCATGCATTGGGCCCTGAAATATGACCCCGCTCGACTTCTTATTCACCCTAGCTCTCTGTCCAGGAGTTGCAAGTAGTTTCTGGTGTTTGTAGCCTACTGGAGGCCGTGGACAGCGCTGACCGTAGGGGTGGGCTGTGATGCGGTAGGTACGTGGCACGGTGTACCGGATGCCCGTTTGGTATCTCGGGAACCCTGTTCACATCGTTTGGGGCTGTGAGCGAAACTCCGGCCGGATCTCCTCATGGATGGAACCCGAACAGGCGATAAACCTGGACTAGAGACTTGAGTGTTTAGGTAGGTCGTGGTCTACACCCACGTCGGCTTTCGCTTGAAGTCTGCCGAGCACATGTCGTGTGCAGACGCTAAGTGGTGGAAACATGTATGAAGAAGTACACCCCTGCAGGGTTAATATCATCTATTCGAATAGCCGTGTCCGCGGTAAAGGACTTCTGGGTTGCTTATATCAGTTCATAGACAAGTGAAAGTGGATACTCTAAAATACGCAAGATAAGCGTGAGTGCTACGGATGGCGTTCTCGTAGGGAGACGGGAGGGGATCCATAGTGGTGTATTGATATGGTGAATATGTGGACTCGTGTGCGCCACCTCAAAGAGTCGCTTGCAGTCGTAGTTCAGGATAGCCACCGAGTCAAAGCTGGCTTGCTGCGGTTAAACTCCACCACCCCCTTTGTTGATAATGATGCATATGTAGTTAGTTCTGATGTAAGTCTTGCTGGGTACATTTGTACTCACGTTTGCCTATTTTATGTTTTTGCAGAGAGACTTCGGTCTCACTAGTAGTTTCGCGTGGACTTTGACGTTTAGCTTGTTACCTCAGCTACGATCTTGTGCCTCGGCAGGATTTGGTAGATAGTCAGGCTTTTCAGCCTTTTTCAGTTATAGATGTCTGTACCCAGACATGATAGCTTCCGCTTGTGCTTTGACTTGTATGCTCTGATTGTTGGGTCATGAGACCCATGTTTTTAATATCTCGCTCCTCGGAGCCTATTGAATAAATTACTTGAGTCGTAGAGTCATGTTGTGATGCCATGTTGTATTTGCACATATCAAGCATATTGTGTGTATGTTATTGAAATGCTTGGTATGTGTGGGATCTGACCATCTAGTTGTTTATCTTTAGTAGCCTCTCTTACGGGGAAATGTCTCCTAGTGTTTCCACCGAGCCATGGTAGCTTGCTACTGCTCCGGAACACTTAGGCTGGCCGGCATGTGTCCTTCTTCGTTCCTGTGTCTATCCCTTCGGGGAAATGTCATGCGATGAATACCGGAGTCCTGTTAGCCCGCTACAGCCCGGTTCACCGGAGTCCTGCTAGCCCAGTGCTACAGCCTGGATTCACTCGCTGATGACCGACACGTTCGATGTTGGGTCATGGATGCCTGTCCCTGTAAGTCTGTGCCACTTTGGGTTTACGACTAGCCATGTCAGCCCGGGCTCCTTATCATATGGATGCTAGCGACACTGTCATATACGTGTGCCAAAAGGCGCAAACGGTCCCGGGCTAAGGTAAGGCGACACCCGTGGGAATACCGTGCGTGAGGCCGCAAAGTGATATGAGGTGTTACATGCTAGATCGATGTGGCATTGAGTCGGGGTCCTGACAGCGTTGGTATCAGAGCTTGACTGCCTGTAGGATTACCAAGCCAAACTGGTCGAAGTTGAGTCTAGAAATTCTTTAGTTATATAAGGGAATTGATTGTGGGATGGAACGTAAGGCTCTTTTTACTCCTTATACCTCATGCCCTTCTGATCTGAGTCATCTTATCTTTCCTACGGGGATTAAGACTTAGGCTATCTCTTCTTTCTATCAGGATCACGCGTTACTAATCCTTAGACTTATAGATTGTTGGACTTAAGCCTCAGTTCAGTTTCTACCTTTGTATGTTAATTATTGATCTCGAGACCTTGATATTGTGCTTCTGAGTGGTTGTGCCACCATTTTTGTGAATGTCTCAAGTCTTTTCTGAGCATTTACAGCCGTTATGCTGTCCGAGTCATTCCAGGTTTCTAAATAGTCTGATGCATTTGCAAAATCCTTTCCCTCTAGTTTCGATGCTCCTTTATGCCAGCTCAATCACACTAATTGTTGAGTTGAGGTATTCTACTGCCTCGACCTTTATGTTGGAATAATTATTATGACCCTAGGTGTCTCAGGGGATCATCTAGTGGTCTAGCCATGATTTGTGTCCTAGTGTGAAGATTCTGGCCTTTATTATCGAAAGCATCCTGTGATGCCATTTAGTTAGTAGGTATTCTATTCCTGGGTTCTTGAACCCGATATTCACCCTACTTACATCATGTTGATAGTGTTGCTAGTTCCTTTAGTATATTAGTAACCTTTGCGATAGTCCTCGAGGTCCGTGGTATATCGTTCTTCCAAATACCATGAACCATTATGGAAAAAGTTTGTTGGATCAAAAGATCACAACAGGCCCTCTATGAGTTCTCCATGCTATATTGTGACTCTGCCAGCTCAACCTTTCTGCATGGGTTATCCGGAAGAATTATGTTGAACTTTGTTCGGCATACCAACCCATGTATCCACAACTCAGAAAGTTATATGTTCCTTTGAGTTGTCCCTCTTTAGTTGTCTACTGACCTTCGTCTATCAATTGATAGTCAAGAGTATGCGTGCGTTCGCTTATCGATGCCTATTACCCTTGTGGTCCGTCAAGCCATTCTATCGCAGAATGATAGGAGAAACAAACTCCAGTACCTCTTCCATATCTAGGATTGGGTCAAAACAATTGTACTCCGCAGATCAAAATGCCAATCCAGCTTTTGCTCTGTTCTACCTTGGAGTATTACCATCTTTTATATCGGGATTGTTATAGGAATTGCACACCATCCTATGAACTCTTGGTACAGTGATACTTCTTACCATCATTGTTCATTCCTCGGTTCCTGTGTTATTGTAACCGGAATGCCGACAAATGAATCATGACGTGTGAAATCAATACTGCTAGCAACTCTGTTGCTTGGTAGTTAAATGGACGATAACCTCATTCTTAGCGTGTGATTATTGAATCATCACCCTAAGACTGATTGTGCTGCCTAGTCCTTATTTCTGGTGCACTCCTCGACCAATGAGTTAGGAATTATTTCAAGTCCTCACTCATTTGATCATGTCGTCTTGCCCTCAAAAGCAAGATTGTTCTCGAGCTTAGTAACATACCGGTGGTTCGTGACTTTCCAAATATCTTCTTGGAAGTGTTACCGGGTTGTTTCCTGACTGTTATGTTGAGCCCGTGATCAAGTTGGTTTCTTGTGAACCACCCTTTCTCCAAGAATCTGTGTTGGATATCCCTGAGCTAGTTGGTTAAGCTAGACAACAACTTGGAGAATTGGAAGATAAAAGCTTGCCTGACTTAGTTCGTTCCAAAGGGATATTCTTGTGTAGTGTGTGTTGGAGAAAGATGATATCTTCATCGATTGGTCCCTATGATCAGTTGCTGGACCTATTGTCTTATCAACCCTTTGATTTGAGTGTGGGCTATCGTCAAATCAAATTAGTACCAACGATGCTCGTAATGTTGTCTTACTCGTGGTTGATCCCTCGAACATACACCATTATATCTTTTGGGTCTGACCAATGCTATCACCTGTTCACATAATTATGGAATTCCATTTACATGGAAATCTCGATGAGTTGTTGTTGAGCCCATCAGCAGCATTTTGTCTCTCTCATGAGTCATGTTGAACATCAACCTAGTGTTGGAAACTTGTGTAAGCATTTCTTCGTGTTTCGTTCATGAAGCATATGTTTGGATGAAGGTAGTGACTTCCTTTAATTCATGTGCATCTGATGCAAGTTGCCGCCGTGGATTCGAGAAAGTCAATGTTGCTTTCTTTGGAATCATTCCAAATCAGTCATGCACACGTGCGAAGAATTCTGTGGTTTGAAGACTTGCAACCTTCAATCTATATGTATCCCTAGCACACCAAGCCACTGATTGATTTGTTCAAGGAGAAGGAGTTCCTTCATAAGAGCTAATCCGGACTTATGTAAGGACTTCGATACCCTCGTTGATGGTTCCCCCTCCTGAACTCGGTAGTGTTTTATTGTAAGACTACCACGTGGTCATGCTTGTCTAGGACAGCGTGTTCACATGTGTGTAGCAGAACCAGCTCATGTTTTGGAGCTTACTATCGTAGTTCATTCCCCGAGAATCTCGCAACGTCATCTTGTCGATTTGTGTTGCAAACTTTCGTTTTTCTTCCTAGACTCGATGAGTCTGGAATATCCTGACACCAACCAGATCTGAATCTCAGGCAGATATGATGGTTTGGAACATTTTCCAAGAACTATAATATCGATCCCTTGGAAACCGGTAAAGTGGATGTCGTGGCCAACACACCCAGCCGGAAGACCTGTTATTATAATATCTTGATTGAGGAAGTTGGCCACCTCCCCATAAGGATTTCGTAGGATTTACCTCCCTAGTTGTTCCTTATGGATTCTTGTGCTCCCGAAGTCCGACCTTTACTTGATGTTCTAGATATCAAACCATATCTATGAATGGGTTACACTAGCACATCAAGAAGAACATTAGAAGCGGAGTGCTAAATGTCTCTCGGTCGATCATCCAGATTTTATTTCCTTGGCCTCGCTAAGATGAAATCTGAGAAGTGTTATCTTCCTTTGCATCTGCATCATCCATCATCATTCATCGTGGTAGCAAGTTGTGTTGCCAGGATCCTTGACACGGATATTGGTAAAACCTTGATGAATGTGGAAATGCTCAAGTTCTTGAGAGCACGCACAAGCGCTATGTGTTATCATCGGCACTAACTGGGTTTGCTCTCAGTTTCCTCGGCAATGCTATGACCTATTCAAACAGTGAATTCACTCTCTATTGTTGGGTTCTTCCCCAGTTACCAGAATCATTCCCATCATTTGCATTTTGTTCCCAGCTTGCACCGCCATTGTGCCATTCTACCATGGGTCTCTTCCATTTCCGGTGATAAGCAAATTCATCCATTACGTTGTCTTCAACAAGGTAATCCACATCATCCAAGTCCGAGTATGCCATTCTACCGACCCCCTCCAAATGATCGCTTGTGATTGCCTTAGGCTGGTATAAAGAGTTTCAATGATCTTTGAATCAAAGGTAATTCTTTTTGCCACTTAAGGGGATATAATCTACGAATCACCCTCCTCCAGGATGTTTCGTTGTGGTATCATGGCAACTCAACTCATCGCTACGTTGACAATCATTTACCACCTTCTTAAGTGTGGAATTGTTGTCTACCTAGTGACCCTCATCATCTGTCTCACTCCATCTCTTCAGATGTATGCTTCGCGTCTCAGCTCAAGAGATGTTGCTACGACTCACTTTGTGAGCTGATCCTAGGTTGATTGATCTTCGAGAAGATAGATTCTTCTAGAGTTTTCCTTTCCTCTTCTCGTCATGCTAGTTGGAGTTCTCAGAGGAAGACTTCGAGTCAAAGATGGTGATTGAATCAACGTTCAATTGAAGTGCAACCTGGATCGTGAAGATTGTGCAAGTTGTGTTCCCCCTTCACCTTACCCTACGCTTGAATCTCGGGACGAGATTTTTGTTTAGTGGGGGTGAGTTGTCACATCCCTGGTCCTGTTATGCACTAGGCTAGACCTCATGTGAGCTTCATGTTTTAATTCAAATGAAATTTGAATTGAGGAATTTTCAAAGCCTCAGAAACCTTCTAAAAATGATCAATATTAAAATCTCCTCAAAGAAGTCCAAGAAAATGTCCCTCTTAGTCTCTGAAAATATTGCAAAGAGGTAAAACTCAAAACAATATTTTTGGTATCTCAGAGTTAATTATTTTGGGCCTTTGAATTAAATAAATAGCTATTTGCATTGGATATATATTTGATATATAAATAATATATGTCCAATAATTACTGGAACATTTTATGTGGTTTGGTATATTTTAACTCTAGCCACATAACTATTTTCAGGATTTTATAAAATGGTTTAGTATTTTACTAAACTAAAACAACACAGAACAAAATAGATAAATAAAAACAGAAATAGAAAGAGAGAGAAGGACTACTTGGCGCTCACCTGGCAGCCCACTTACCTGGCCTTCTACTGTAGCAGCCCAGCCCACCACCGCAGCCATCCCTGTCGTCTTCCTCCTCGGACAGTAGGACGCAGGCGCGTGGCCGAAGCGCGGGGGCACACGCTCAGGCCACCTCCTGCCTCTCTGCCTGTCTCCCCGTCGCCCTGAGGATGCCACGCACCCCCTGGACCGCTCTCACTCTCTCCCGTTCCTTCTTCTCTCTTCTCTGGCTCTCTCACTCACGCGACCGAGAACCGCCGTCGCCGCCGCTCGTCGCAGTCGTAGCCACCACCGTCGTTCCACCCCACCAGAGTGACCAAAGGCTCCGCCTCGACGCCCCCGACCTCTCCATGGAGCTACACAACGCCGGGAGCCCTACATCGCCGCCCACGCCGTCTTCCCCATCTCCGGCCGCCGAGGATCTTCGTCGTCGATTCGCCACCATCGTCGCTTCCCCGAGCCCGCTTCTACGGCCCCTGCAACCGCTGTGAGGCCACGACCCTTTTCCCTCTAACCCCATGCTCGATTGCCTCCCCTAACCGCCCTAACCACCTTGTCGAGCGCTCCTCGCCGCCGGCCATGGCACCGCCATGGCCACAGATGTCTTAGCTCGCGTCTGAGCACGCCCCCGGGCTCGAGATGTTCCCAGGAGCCGAAAACTCCCATCGGTTCGTCCGTAGCCGCACCATAGCATCGTCTTAGGCGATGCCCGAGCTCCGGTCGCCGCCTCTCTCGCCGTAGTTGCCGCTACCGGCCACCCCAGCCGCGGCCACAGCCACCGCTGGACGCGCCGCGTCACGGACGTTCTAATGAGCCAAACCGCGCGCCAAACCATCGCCCCTAGCTCAAATCCGAGTCGCGCCGCCGTGCGGAATGGTCGCCGCCGGCGATACTCCGGCGACTGTCGACATGGCACGCTTAATTAGTGTTAATGACCCAACTAATTAAACCCACAGCCACTGACAGTGGGCCCCACCCCTGGTCAAACCCCAGTCAGCGCTGGGTTTGACCGGGATTAGCTCCTGTGTCACTGACGTGTGGCCCCCACACGTCAGGTTTGACCTGGGGCGCCTAGTTGACCCTGCTAACGTCACCATGATGTGGTGCTGACGCCATAATTCATTTCTTGATTTATATCATTCAGGAAATTCCAGAAAATTATAAAAACTTCTAAAAATCATAGAAATCCAACCGTAACTCCAAATGAGATAAATTATATATGAAAAATTATCAGAAAAATTCAAGGAATCCATCTGTACCATTTTCATGCATGTTAGAACAACTTATAGCTGCTGTTTAGCACAAATCAATTAAATGGCATTTGAATAATCACATATGGAGTTTGAATTTGAATCTTGTATTCAAACCAACTTCATTTAATCTGTTGCTAGTTGCATTAGCTCAAAACACATTCATTTTGACATGACATGATCGTGCATCATATTGTGCATTGCATTGATTGTGTTCCCTTCTGTGTTGCCGGTATTTGTCCCCTCTCGATAGACGTGATACCGATGATGTGATCGTTGACACTGATGAAGACTCAATGTTATCTTCAGAAGTGCCAGGCAAGCAAAACCCCCTTGTTCATTCCGATACAATCCTACTCTCTCGCTCCTGTTCTCTTTTACTGCATTAGGACAACACCGATTCATCTGTTACTTGCTGCGGTAGCTGAACCCCTTTATCCTTTGCATGACATGTCATTGCCACAGTAAATAGATGAAACCCACTAGCATGAGTAGGAGTTGTTTGAGCCCTGATGTGCCTACTCATTCATGCTTGTTTGTCATACCTGCTACTGCTTAGAGTTGAGTCAGGTCTGATTCATCGAGGATGAATCAGAGGTGTGTGAACATGTCCTACTGTGTGTGAGCTAAGTGTGTGAACACGATTTGGTAAAAGGTGTCGGTGAGAGGCCATGTAGGAGTACATGGTGGGTTGTCTCATTGAAACCGTCCTTAGGAACTGAGTTCTGTGTTTGTGATCCATGATTCAGCTACTACCATGCATTGGGCCCTGAAATATGACCCCGCTCGACTTCTTATTCACCCTAGCTCTCTGTCCAGGAGTTGCAAGTAGTTTCTGGTGTTTGTAGCCTACTGGAGGCCGTGGACAGCGCTGACCGTAGGGGTGGGCTGTGATGCGGTAGGTACGTGGCACGGTGTACCGGATGCCCGTTTGGTATCTCGGGAACCCTGTTCACATCGTTTGGGGCTGTGAGCGAAACTCCGGCCGGATCTCCTCATGGATGGAACCCGAACAGGCGATAAACCTGGACTAGAGACTTGAGTGTTTAGGTAGGTCGTGGTCTACACCCACGTCGGCTTTCGCTTGAAGTCTGCCGAGCACATGTCGTGTGCAGACGCTAAGTGGTGGAAACATGTATGAAGAAGTACACCCCTGCAGGGTTAATATCATCTATTCGAATAGCCGTGTCCGCGGTAAAGGACTTCTGGGTTGCTTATATCAGTTCATAGACAAGTGAAAGTGGATACTCTAAAATACGCAAGATAAGCGTGAGTGCTACGGATGGCGTTCTCGTAGGGAGACGGGAGCGGATCCATAGTGGTGTATTGATATGGTGAATATGTGGACTCGTGTGCGCCACCTCAAAGAGTCGCTTGCAGTCGTAGTTCAGGATAGCCACCGAGTCAAAGCTGGCTTGCTGCAGTTAAACTCCACCACCCCCTTTGTTGATAATGATGCATGTGTAGTTAGTTCTGATGTAAGTCTTGCTGGGTACATTTGTACTCACGTTTGCCTATTTTATGTTTTTGCAGAGAGACTTCGGTCTCACTAGTAGTTTCGCGTGGACTTCGATGTTTAGCTTGTTACCTCAGCTACGATCTTGTGCCTCGGCAGGATTTCATAGATAGTCAGGCTTCTCAGCCTTTTTCAGTTATAGATGTCTGTACCCAGACATGATAGCTTCCGCTTGTGCTTTGACTTGTATGCTCTGATTGTTGGGTCATGAGACCCATGTTTGTAATATCTCGCTCCTCGGAGCCTATTGAATAAATTACTTGAGTCGTAGAGTCATGTTGTGATGCCATGTTGTATTTGCACATATCAAGCATATTGTGTGTATGTTATTGAAATGCTTGGTATGTGTGGGATCTGACCATCTAGTTGTTTATCTTTAGTAGCCTCTCTTACGGGGAAATGTCTCCTAGTGTTTCCACCGAGCCATGGTAGCTTGCTACTGCTCCGGAACACTTAGGCTGGCCGGCATGTGTCCTTCTTCGTTCATGTGTCTGTCCCTTCGGGGAAATGTCACGCGATGAATACCGGAGTCCTGTTAGCCCGCTACAGCCCGGTTCACCAGAGTCCTGCTAGCCCAGTGCTACAGCCTGGATTCACTCGCTGATGACCGACACGTTCGATGCTGGGTCATGGATGCATGTCCCTGTAAGTCTGTGCCACTTTGGGTTTACGACTAGCCATGTCAGCCCGGGCTCCTTATCATATGGATGCTAGCGACACTGTCATATACGTGTGCCAAAAGGCGCAAACGGTCCCGGGCTAAGGTAAGGCGACACCCGTGGGAATACCGTGCGTGAGGCCGCAAAGTGATATGAGGTGTTACATGCTAGATCGATGTGGCATTGAGTCGGGGTCCTGACATATACGCACTCTCACCCTTCCACCATTGCTACCCTGTCTAGTATCGCGCAACTTTCGCCGGTACCATAAACCCACCATATACCTTCCTCAAAACAGCCACCATACCTACCTATTACGGCATTTCCATAGCCATTCCAAGATATATTGCCATGCAACTTTCCACCGTTCCGTTTATTATGACACACTCCATCATTGTCACATTGCTTAGCATGATCATGTAGTTGACATAGTATTTGTGGCAAAGCCACTGTTCATAATTCTTTCCTACTTGTCACTCATGAGTCATTGCATATCCCGGTACACCGCCGGAGGCATTCATATAGAGTCATATCTTGTTCTAGTAATGCGGAGTTGTACTTCTTGAGTTGTAAGTAAATAAAAGTGTGATGATTATCATTATTAGAGCATTGTCCCAGTGAGGAAAGGATGATGGAGACTATGATTCCCCCATAAGTCGGGATGAGACTCCGAACGAAAATAAATAAATAAAAGAGGCCAAAGAAGCCCAAATAAAAAAAAGAAAAGAGGCCATAAAAAAAGAGAAGGCCCAAATAAAAAAATAAAAATAATAAAAAAATGAGAGAAAAAGAGAGAAGGGGCAATGCTACTATCCTTTTACCACACTTGTGCTTCAAAGTAGCACCATGATCTTCATAATAGAGAGTCTCCTATGTTGTCACTTTCATATACTAGTGGGAATCTTTCATTATAGAACTTGGCTTGTATATTACAATGATGGGCTTCCTCAAAATGCCCTAGGTCTTCGTGAGCAAGCAAGTTGGATGCACACCCACTTAGTTTCTTTTTTAGCTTTCATACATTTAGAGCTCTAGTGCATCCATTGCATGGCAATCCCTACTCGCTCACATTGATATCTATTGATGGGCATCTCCATAGCCCGTTGATAAGCCTAGTTGATGTGAGACTATCTTCTCCCTTTTTGTCTTCTCCACAACCACCATTATATTCCACCTATAGTGCTATGTCCATGGCTCACGCTCATGTATTGCGTGAAGATTGAAAAAGTTTGAGAACATCAAAAGTATGAAACAATTGCTTGGCTTGCCATCGGGGTTGTGTATTATTTAAATATTTTGTGTGGTGAAGATAGAGCATAACCAGACTATATGATTTTGTAGGGATAGCTTTCTTTGGCCATGTTATTTTGAGAAGACATAATTGCTTAGTTGGTATGCTTGAAGTATTATCATTTTTATGTCAATATGAACTTTTGTCTTGAATCTTATGGATCTGAATATTCATACCACAACTAAGAAGAATTACATTGAAATTATGCCAAGTAGCACTCCGCATCAAAAATTCTGCTTTTATCATTTACCTACTCGAGGACGAGCATGAATTAAGCTTGGGGATGCTGATACGTCTCCAACGTTTCTATAATTTTTTATTGCTCCATGCTATATTATCTACTGTTTTGAATGTTTATGGGCTTTATTATACACTTTTATATCATTTTTGGGACTAACCTATTAACCCAGAGCCCAGTGCCAGTTTCTGCTTTTACCCTGTTTTAGGGTTTCGAAGAAAAGGAAAATAAAGCGGATTCCAATTGACCTGAAACTTCACGGAACTCATTTTTGGAAGGAAAGAAGCCCAGAAGACTTGGAGTGCACGTCGGGGGATGTGCGAGGAGGTCACGAGGCAGGGGCCGCGCCCACCCCCCTTGGCGTGCCCTCCACCCTCGTGAGCCCCACGTGCCCCCCCTGACGTACTTCTTCCGCCTATATATCTCCATATACCCTAAAAACATCCGTGAGCACAATAGATCGGGAGTTCCGCCGCCAGAAGCCTCCGTAGCCTGCGAAAGCCAATCTAGACCCGTTTCGGCACCCTGCCGGAGGGGGAATCCTTCTCCGGTGGCCATCTTCATCATCCCGATGCTCTCCGTGACGAGGAGGGAGTATTTCTTCCTCGGGGCTGAGGGTATGTACCAGTAGCTATGTGTTTGATCTCTCTCTCTCGTGTTCTTGAGATGATACGATCTTGATGTGTCGCGAGCTTTGCTATTATATTTGGATCCTATGATGTTTCTTCCCCCCTCTACTCTCTTGTAATGAATTGAGTTTCCCCTTTGAAGATATCTTATCGGATTGAGTCTTTAAAGATTTGAGAACACTTGATGTATGTCTTGCGTGGGATACCTGTAGTGACAATGGGGTATTCTATTGATCCACTTGATGTATGTTTTGGTGATCAACTTGCGGGTTCCTCCCATGAACCTATGCATAGGGGTTGGCACACGTTTCCATCGTGATTCTCCGGTAGGAACTTTGGGGCACTCTTTGAGGTCCTTTGTGTTGGTTGAATAGATGAATCTGAGATTGTGTGATGCATATCGTATAATCATACCCACGGATACTTGAGGTGACATTGGAGTATCTAGGTGACATTAGGGTTTTGCTTGATGTGTGTCTTAAGGTGTTATTCTAGTACGAACTCTAGGGCTGTTTGTAACACTTATAGGAATAGACCAACGGATTGACTGGAAAGAATAACTTTGAGGTGGTTTTGTACCCTACCATAATCTCTTCATTCGTTCTCCGCTATTAGTGACTTTGGAGTGACTCTTTGTTGCATGTTGAGGGATAGTTATGTGATCCAATTATGTTAGTATTGTTGAGGGAACTTACACTAGCGAAAGTATGAACCCTAGGCCTTGTTTCCTATCATTGCAATACCGTTTACGCTCACTTTTATCACTAGGTACCTTGCTGCTTTTATTATTTCAGATTACAAATATCTTTATCTACTATCCATATACCACTTGTATCACCCTCTCTTCGCCAAACTAGTGCACCTATACAATTTACCATTGTATTGGGTGTGTTGGGGACACAAGAGACTCTTTATTATTTGGTTGTAGGGTTTCTTGAGAGATACCATCTTCATCCTACGCCTCCTATAGATTGATAAACCTTAGTTCATCCACTTGAGGGAAATTTGCTACTGTCCTACAAACCTCTGCACTTGGAGGCCCAACAACGTCTACAAGAAGAAGGTTGTGTAGTAGACATCAAGCTCTTTTCTGGCGCCGTTGCCGGGGAGGTGAGTGCTTGAAGGTATATATTTAGATCTTACAATCGAGTCTTTTAGTTTCTTGTTTTATCACTAGTTTCACTACAACAAAAACCCACCTATAACAATGCATATCTAGCAACAAAATTCGAGATGCGTTGGGTTAAACAAACCTCCCACCTCCCCCCGAAGGATAACCTCCATGTATCCACCTCGGTGCAAATATCACACAACTAACACGCAGCCAAGCAGGAAAAAAAGGAACCCAATCTTATCTCCCCACCACTTCTCTCCGCGATTCACATCTCCCACGCGAGCTCCACGCCTCCACCACAACGCCGCCGCCGCCTCTGATTCGAGGCAGCTCCGGTGCTCCCCTTCACCAGGCCTCACCAGCTCGTCCCCCCTCTTGTTCTCCTCTGGCCCCGCCCCCAACCCCCACCATCACGACGTCCTCCACGCCTCTGCACGGCGCGACAGTTCATTGTTGTAGGCTTGTAGCTCATGTGCTCGGCCCATCAATCCCACTTCCACACGCGATCGGCTACCGGCTAGGCTCGATGGCACTGTTCCACCTTGGCTACCTCGACTCCGATGTTGACGGTTCAGTAAGGCACCCCTCCCCTTTGCCCTTGCCCTCCCGCTGCTTTGTGGCATGGCATCTTGCCATGGATAATTCTTTGCCGGCCATTACGACAATGATTAATGCTGCATTATCACTTGCCTGATCTGCCGTTGTGGGCGCTGGCTTGCACCAACAGCCACACCACTCCATGGTTTGTATTCATCACTATTCTCATATGTGCACAGAAATACTACTACCTAGGGGTAATTCAGTCATCTGGGTGTACGCATACAAGTGATTCACCACATGTCTGTATGTGTTGATTCAGGAAAATGTGTGCGTTCTCTTTTTCTAAATAGTTCTATCTTGTGATACATTAGATTTTAATTTTTCATGTAGCTATGTGTGTGGATAATTAATTAATATATCCATGAATATGATTAGACTGTCAATTGAATAAGTTGATAGTATCTCTGGATATCCTAAGCTCTTAGTTTCTAACTATTTATCAAACCATTCCTTCTAGTATCATTTAATAGGCGACCACTATTATGTACAACATCATGATTTATTTCGAGAAAGAAAACAAATATCTTCTTATCGGTCTTATGAAACCTTACTGATTTCCTTGTAATAATCTATGAATAAGCCCCACATGCATCTCTACGTCCTATTATTTCTCTTTATCTTTATTTTATAATCCTTAATTTCATCTCCCCTTGCTTATTCTGAAATTGACTTCCCTTCAGCCAACATTTGTCTGTTTGTTCTTTCTCTTAACACGTAATTCCTCAGGTTCAGAATGATGATTCTAGCTAGTGCTTATGGTATGACTTATGATCCACTGATTTAGATATGTAAAACTTAAATGTTCTTGCAAGTACTTATGAAGCGAATCCATCATTCTTTGCAGTGCCAAAATTTCTTACATATTCATCTTTGGGAGAAAGATCAAGGCATATAGTGGGCTACTTCTGCAAAAGGAGGTATGACTGCATGATTCCAGCTAGCTAGTAAACATGTAGGTGATTTACATGACATAATCTGCAATGTAATTTCAAAACTGAGGTTCAAAAAGTTTGTGTATTCATAATTCAGATTTGTCTTATTCCCAAGCATCTATATAAATTAAAATCATGTGAAAACACACTTGTTATCATTTAATAGAACCACCTGATTTAGCTTTGTGGGAATTATGTTCTCTCAAGTGTCAACTTCCAAGTACTTTTGGAAATTTGAAAATCTCTACATTTGTATGTATTGTTTGGAGAACTGGAGATCTTTGTTTGCAATCAAGGATGCTATATTTGTCGATGTACATAGTTTTTGGCATGTACCTCACTGTATCTTCATTATTTTCTTTGTAAGGTGTTTAATAACTCGTTTAACATAAGGATGCTCTTTTCAAAAGGCCCTCTTTTCTCGGTCTATATAGTAGAGTGCTATGGCTGGGACTGTAAAAAGTGACAAATTATGATATTTCATAGCTCTTCTGAGGTGATGATATATGTTAGATGATGAAACAATGATATTGTTCTGGTGCTTGCTTCGACTTGGGTGTTCAGAGAAGTGAAACTTCAACTAATCTATTCAGGGAAGCAACATATTGCATTTAAAGTGAAGCTTCCTCTATGATATGGAGATGCAATCATCCATCTAAAGACAAGGTATGCTCATTTATCTATCGTGTGAATTCAACATGGCTCGGCAACAATTTATTTGCTCATACTTTTTGCAATATTAATGCTTATTGCAATTCCTGCTTAGCTTGGGAAATTCAAAGAAGAATGTTGCTCTTGCTACACTCCAGAGTACTGACCTGTGACCTATAGAATACAAAACAAAAAACTATGGGTGTTGAACTTGGTACTCCCTCCGAGAGTAACTGTTTCTTGGTTGACATAACCACTAAAACAAAATTATTAGTCATATAGTAAGATTAACTATCACATGGCTTCCAACCTTTATATGTTGCTCTTTTGTTTAAATTTTACTTCCCTGTTAATTGATTTTCTTTGATGGTACCTTGCTATTCTCATTTCTTTGTTGCTGTAGATTGCCAAGATAAATCGATGATGCATGGCTTAGAAGTTGATTACAAGATCGAGAAGGTGGCCGCTACTAGATAGTTTCAGATTATGTTTGGGAATGTAATTTTCAGGATCAATGTTTCAAACACTATGTTTTAGATGGCTGAGTCGTTCATTGCAAGGTTGAGAATCAGACTATTACTAGATAGTTTCACATATTGTAATCTGTGTATCATGTTCTTTGTAAAGCAATCAAGTTGATTTAATATATGTGACCTTTCTCATTGTTATGTTTGTGTGTCCTATGCATTATCAACATTAATGCAATAAGTTCTGGATGCTAATATACAAAATACCATCAATTGTCCAAGCAATATGTTAAGTCTTCTAGGCATTACAATGGTCATTTTCTAGGCTAGCCACCAATACATATGAAGCGTTGTTGCGCCCTAGCTCTATACGTTGGTATCTTACAACACTTATTTACGTCGTGTACCAACGCATGTATATATGTTGGTGTAGACCTTTGCAACGCCACCAACGGCAACGCATCTAAATCCGTTGGTGTAGACCTTAGCAATGCTTATATGGACATACGACAACACATTGATGCGTTGCTAAAGGGGGGGTTCTTGTTGTAGTGTTTAGTTTATAAAAGAAAACTATAAAAAATGGAGTTGAGTTTGTCTCATACTCTTCACCTTTTTAATATCTTTCGTGAGTATGATGGAAAGGATAATTGTGCTCAAGTGCTAGAATAAGAAATCTATAAAATGTTTGGCACTAAATCTCTGAATGATGAGCATGATTGCAATGTTGTTAGTATGAATTCTTTGAATATCCATGACACTAATGATGATTGCACTAGTTATGATGAAAATGTCTCCTATAAACATGTCAGTTTTTGTGGAGTGCATTGGGTTTGTAAGTACACACCAAATAGAGAAGATAGATATTGCAAGAAGCATAAGTACTTAGAAACTAAATTGTTTCAAGAAGAGCTAGATGAATGTGCTGAAAATTTAATTTTTCTTAGCCCTACTTGTGAACTTTGCAATGAACGTGATCATTTTAGTACCCAATGCAAATTGTTTCATGATCGTATCGTGTCCAAAAATTGTGATGACTTGATTTCCCTTGAACATCATAATGAACTTAGTTTGCTCTTGGGTTATGAAGAAATTAAACGTATAACTAAGGATATTCCAAAATTTTCCCTTGATAAAGTTCTTCATTTTGATCTAGAGAAAATTTATATGTATTGTGCGGTGAATTGCATTGAAAATCCTTATATTGCCAATTACATAAAGAAAACAAAAAAAAGAAGATGAAGAGAATACTAATGAAAGGGAAGAGACTTCCCAATACCCTCATATTATTTCTTATGATGAATCAGGTAACGAGGAGGAGCCTCCTATTAAACCAATCTCATTAATAATGAGCTCCAAAAAGCGGATTGAACCCACACATGATGTGGTGAAGAAGAAGAAAAGAAAAAGGAAGAGAGGTAAAAAGATATCTCTCTCAAATAATGCTGCTCCTATTACTATTGTGCCTCATGAAAATATAATTGTGGAAGATAATGATACTTCTTATGATCTTGAAAATCTTTTTGGCACTTGCTTGGAAGAATATGATAATTGCAATACTATTGGTGCTATCCATACTATTAATTATGAGAATGATTATTCTTATGATATGAAAAGTCCCAAGCTTGGGGATGTTATGTTTGATGAAGATGATGTTTTTGAGAATATATTTGCTGCAATTAATGTTTGTCCTAAGCTTGGGGATGCTACGCTTAATGAAGATGATATTTTTAGTCTCCCAAGTTTTGATATGCAAATTTATAATGATGATAGCATGCCTCCAAGTTATGATGATTATTGTGATGATACATATGATATAAAAAGTAGTGAGGATTATATTTATAAAACTTGTCATGATTATGGTTACCCCTTTTCTGAACATTACTCTTTTAATGTGGAAACAATTTATAGTATTCAAGTCTCTTATGATACTCCCACTATTCCGACTGAGAAGAAATTTGCTTATGTGGAGAGTAATAAAATTTCTATGCTTGTAGATCATGAAAAGAATGCTTTAAGTGCTGGTTATATTGTTGAATTCATTCATGATGCTACTGAAAATTATTATGATGGAGGAACATATGCTTGTAGGAATTGCAATAATATCAAGTTTCCTCTCTATGTGCTTAAAGTTTTGAAGTTATGCTTGTTTTACCTTCCTATGCAAGTTGATTATTGTTCCCACAAGTTATTTTCTCACAACATCCCTATGCATAGGAAGTGGGTTAGTCTTAAATGTGCTAGTAATATTCTTCAAGGTGCTCTCTTTATGTTACAATTCTTATCTTTTATGTGAGCATCGTTGAAAGCATCATGCCTAGCTAGGGGCGTTAAACGATAGCGCTTGTTGGGAGGCAACCCAACTTTATTTTTGTTCCTTGCTTTTTGCTCCTGTTTAGTAATAAATAATTCATCTAGCCTCTGTTTAGATGTGGTTTTATGCTTTTAATTAGTGTTTGTGCCAAGTAGAACCTTTGGGAAGACTTGGGGAGAGTCTTGTTGATCATGCTGTAAAAAACAGAAACTTTAGCGCTCACGAGAATTGCTGCCATTTTTATTTGGAGAGTGATATTTAGTTAATTATTTTTGCAGATGATTAATAGATAAATTCCTCACGTCCAGCAACTTAGTTGAGAATTGTATGAGTTCCAGAAGTATACGTTTGATCCAGATTACTACAGACTGTTCTGTTTTTGACAGATTCTGTTTTTCGTGTGTTGTTTGCTTATTTTGATGAATCTATGGCTAGTAAAATAGTTTATAAACCATAGAGAAGTTGGAATCCAGTAGGTTTAACACCAATATAAATAAAAAATGAGTTCATTACAGTACCTTGAAGTGGTGATTTATTTTCTTATACTAACGGAGCTTACGAGTTTTCTGTTAAGTTTTGTGTTGTGAAGTTTTCAAGTTTTGGGTAAGGATTCGATGGACTATGGAATAAGGAGTGGCAAGAGCCTAAGCTTGGGGATGCCCGAGGCACCCCAAGGTAATATTCAAGGACAACCAAAATCCTAATCTTGGGGATGCCCCGGAAGGCACCCCCTCTTTCGTCTTCGTTCATCGGTAACTTTACTTGGAGCTATATTTTTATTCGCCACATGATATGTGTTTTGCTTGGAGTGTCATTTTATTTTATTTAGTTTTGCTTGCTGTTTGAATAAAATACTAAGATCTGAAATTATTAAATGTTAGAGAGTCTTCACATAGTTGCATCATTATTTGACTACTCATTGATCTTCACTTAAATCTTTCGGAGTAGTTTGTCATTTGCTCTAGTGCTTCACTTATATCTTTTAGAGCATGGTGGTAGTTTTATTTTGAAGAAATAGATGAACTCTGATGCTTCACTTCGATTATTTTCAGAGTCTTAAATAGCATGGTAATTTGCTTAAATCCTATTATGCTAGGTATTCAAGAATAATAAAATTCTCTTATGAGTGTGTTGAATACTAAGAGAAGTTTGATACTTGATGATTGCTTTGAGATATGAGGATGGTAATATTAGAGTCATGCTAGTTGAGTAGTTGTTAATTTGATAAATACTTGTGTTGAAGTTTGTGATTCTCGTAGCATGCACGTATGGTGAACCGTTATGTGATGAAGTTGGAGCATGATTTATTTATTGATTGCCTTCCTTATGAGTGGCGGTCGGGGACGATCGATGGTCTTTTCCTACCAATCTATCCCCCTAGGAGCATGCGCGTAGTACTTTGTTTCGATAACTAATAGATTTTTGCAATAACTATGTGAGTTCTTTATGACTAATGTTGAGTCCATGGATTATACGCACTCTCACCCTTCCACCATTGCTAACCTCTCTAGTACCGCGCAACTTTTGCCGGTACCATAAACCCACCATATACCTTCCTCAAAAGAGCCACCATACCTACCTATTATGGCATTTCCATAGCCATTCCGAGATATATTGCCATGCAACTTTCCACCATTCTGTTTATTATGACACACTCCATCATTGTCACATTGCTTAGCATGATCATGTAGTTGACATAGTATTTGTGGCAAAGCCACTGTTCATAATTCTTTCATACTTGTCACTCATGAGTCATTGCATATCCCGGTACACCGCCAGAGGCATTCATTTAGAGTCATATCTTGTTCTAAGTATCGAGTTGTAATTCTTGAGTTGTAAGTAAATAAAAGTGTGATGATTATCATTATTAGAGCATTGTCCTAGTGAGGAAAGGATGATGGAGACTATGATTCCCCCATAAGTCGGGATGAGACTCCGGACGAAAATAAATAAATAAAAGAGGCCAAAGAAGCCCAAATAAAAAAAGAAAAGAGGCCATAAAAAAAGAGAAGGCCCAAATAAAAAAATAAAAATGAAAAAACGAAAGAAAAAGAGAGAAGGGGCAATGCTACTATCCTTTTACCACACTTGTGCTTCAAAGTAGCACCAGGATCTTCATAATAGAGAGTCTCCTATGTTGTCACTTTCATATACTAGTGGGAATCTTTCATTATAGAACTTGGCTTGTATATTCCAATGATGGGCTTCCTCAAAATGCCCTAGGTCTTCGTCAGCAAGCAAGTTGGATGCACACCCACTTAGTTTCTTTTTGAGCTTTCATACATTTATAGCTCTAGTGCATCCATTGCATGGCAATCCCTACTCACTCACATTGATATCTATTGATGGGCATCTCCATAGCCCGTTGATATGCCTAGTTGATGTGAGACTATCTTCTCCCTTTTTGTCTTCTCCACAACCACCATTCTATTCCACCTATAGTGCAATGTCCATGGCTCACGCTCATGTATTGCGTGAAGATTGAAAAAGTTTGAGAACATCAAAAGTATGAAACAATTGCTTGGCTTGTCATCGGGGTTGTGCATGATTCAAATATTTTGTGTGGTGAAGACAGAGCATAACCAGACTATATGATTTTGTAGGGATAGCTTTCTTTGGCCATGTTATTTTGAGAAGACATAATTGCTTAGTTGGTATGCTTGAAGTATTATCATTTTTATGTAAATATGAACTTTTGTCTTGAATCTTATGGATCTGAATATTCATACCACAACTAAGAAGAATTACATTGAAATTATGCCAAGTAGCACTCCGCATCAAAAATTCTGTTTTTATCATTTGCCTACTCAAGGACGAGCATGAATTAAGCTTGGGGATGTTGATACGTCTCCAACGTATCTATAATTTTTTATTGCTCCATGCTATATTATCCACTGTTTTGAATGTTTATGGGCTTTATTATACACTTTTATATCATTTTTGGGACTAACCTATTAACCCAGAGCCCAGTGCCAGTTTCTGTTTTTACCCTGTTTTAGGGTTTCGAAGAAAAGGAAAATCAAATGGATTCCAATTGACCTGAAACTTCACGGAACTCATTTTTGGAAGGAAAGAAGCCCAGAAGACTTGGAGTGCATGTCGGGGGATCTGCGAGGAGGTCACGAGGCAGGGGGCGCGCCCACCCCCTGGGCGCGCCCTCCACCCTCGTGAGCCCCTCGTGGCCCCACTGACGTACTTCTTCCGCCTATATATCTCCATATACCCTAAAAACATCCATGAGCACAATAGATCGGTAGTTCCGCCGTCAGAACCCTCCGTAGCCTCCGAAAGCCAATCTAGACCCGTTTCGGCACCCTACCGGAGGGGGGAATCCTTCTCCGGTGGCCATCTTCATCATCCCGGTGCTCTCCATGACGAGGAGGGAGTAGTTCTCCCTCGGGGCTGAGGGTATGTACCAGTAGCTATGTGTTTGATCTCTCTCTCTCTCTCGTGTTCTTGAGATGATACGATCTTGATGTATCGCGAGCTTTGCTATTAATATTTGGATCCTATGATGTTTCTTCCCCCCTCTACTCTCTTATAATGAATTGAGTTTCCCCCTTGCAGTTATCTTATCGGATTGAGTCTTTAAAGATTTGAGAACACTTGATGTATGTCTTGCGTGGGATACGTGTGGTGACAATGGGGTATTCTATTGATCCACTCGATGTATGTTTTGGTGATCAACTTGCGGGTTCCTCCCATGAACCTATGCATAGGGGTTGGCACACGTTTTCGTCGTGATTCTCCGGTAGGAACTTTGGGGAACTCTTTGAGGTCCTTTGTGTTGGTTGAATAGATGAATCTGAGATTGTGTGATGCATATCGTATAATCATACCCACGGATACTTGAGGTGACATTGGAGTATCTAGGTGACATTAGGGTTTTGGTTGATGTGTGTCTTAAGGTGTTATTCTAGTACGAACTCTAGGGCTGTTTGTGACACTTATAGGAATAGCCCAACGGATTGATTGGAAAGAATAACTTTGAGGTGGTTTCGTACCCTACCATAATCTCTTCGTTCGTTCTCCGCTATTAGTGACTTTGGAGTGACTCTTTGTTGCATGTTGAGGGATAGTTATGTGATCCAATTATGTTAGTATTGTTGAGGGAACTTACACTAGCGAAAGTATGAACCCTTGGCCTTGTTTCCTATCATTGCAATACCATTTACGCTCACTTTTATCACTTGCTACCTTGCTGTTTTTATTATTTCAGATTACAAATATCTTTACCTACTATCCATATACCACTTGTATCACCGTCTCTTCACCGAACTAGTGCACCTATACAATTTACCATTGTATTGGGTGTGTTGGGCACACAAGAGACTCTTTGTTATTTGGTTGCAGGGTTGCTTGAGAGAGACCATCTTCATCCTACGCCTCATACGAATTGATAAACCTTAGGTCATCCACTTGAGGGAAATTTGCTACTGTCCTACAAACCTCTGCACTTGGAGGCCCAACAACGTTAATAACACATGGGATGCTTTTATAATGTATATATAAGTCTCTATAAAATATACGATAATAGTAATAATATAAATATATATAATGTGGTTAGAAGGGAAAACATAAATTGGACACAACATTACTTTTATAAGAGACCTGCGTTTTATACCCCACAGTAGTCATACTAACAAGTTCACACACAAATACAACAGAAAAGGTAAACATTCATATCAAACTCAGGTTCACAGGACACGTTCATATTCATAGCCAACATTCACTATCAACAACTCAAAAGATTCATATATACACAAGCTCAGCATATCTATGCATTCAAATGATTGATAGATCACACGATAATATTCATACATAATTCACAAAAAGATTCAGATATACACATGTTCAGTATGTTTATGCATCCAAATGATTGAGATCACAGCCAATATGATCCATGGACGAACTTTAATTACCTAGGGTACAGACTGGTAAATGGTGTTCAATCGGAGGTACTTCTTGCTAAAATTAGTTCTTGTACGAGTAAACTTTCGAGTACATAAGAGGCAGCATAGACAATCTGAACTTTGCTTGTAGGTTTATCCTCAAATAGTGGCCTCGTGCCGAGGGAGGTTTGAGCAACTTGGCCACTACTTTCATCCAACTAGTTTACTGTCTCATATTGGTCCTGTATCTCACCAAAATTCTACATTGCAGACGAGAAAGGAGGCGGTTGAGAAAATGAACCACCCAAATTTTTTGTGCAGTTCAACTGAAATGGAGCATCCTTGGCGTGTAGACTGATTAAGTGCCAGATGAATATACGCATCCACCAACTTGTCTGGAATCTTTAGACTCCATGCCATATAGTTCGCTACCATATGTGTCGATAACCAAAAGGCACAAGTTGGGACCAAAGACTGGACTGCGTTTTTCTGGGCTATGCACCAAGCAATATTTTTGGCGTTCACTCTCCTAATACTTGGAGTTTGACAATTGGTTGACGCCGGTTGATACTTGAATGAATATAGGCACTTCTTGTCAACATTGATGCTTGTCTGAGTGAACTTTGGAGTACATAGCATCAGCATAAGTACCTGTCCATCTGATCATTTTGTGCAGTTCTACTGAAATCACCAAATGTAATGATTTGCCTGCGAGTTCAGGCTCCAAATTACTCCTTTATGAAATCGGCAAATAGTAGCACAATACCAAATTACCAATACATATGACAGGCATAATAATCAGGATAAAGACCAGTACCAACCTGTGTGAGGTAGCATATCAATTACTATTTCCTTTGACTGGAAGCCGAGATAAGCCAAGCGACTAACAGCAAAGGAAGAAAGAAAGCGGAGATTAGCGACTAACAGGAAAGGACGGAAGCTGTCGAGGCAATGAAGCACCCAAAGTTTTTGTGCAGTTCCACCAAAATCGATCATCCCTGTTGGCACATATATTGAGAGAGTGAGATTACTGTAATAGTGGGACTAGTTGATGAAACATACACTAACAAATAGAAGAACCCTCATTATCTTAATGGGTAAAGTTAGCAACATAGTAGTCTTGCTTAAAGAGAGGTATTAGTTTATTTAATCAGTGCCAATTAGCTCAACTCAACACTCAAAGCATTGCCATTTATCATAGGTTGCAAAACTTTAACGTGCAAAGATAAAGGAGTTTCTCATGACAGTAGCACAATACAAATAGAGATGACAGCAAACTAATATGGATGAAGGCCTTAGGCCCGTACCAACCTAAGAAAAAAGCTTATTCATGTAGTCCCATAAGAGATGATAAAGCACTCACTGGAACCACACAACAGTATATATTTTTGTGCACTTCAAATGTATGGTTGAAATCACTCTTGTTTACCAGTGCTGAGATTATATCGAAAGATATCAAGAACTTCCAACAGAGTTAAAGCACTGGCTGGGGTACAGTTCATTGTATTGTCTTGTGTAGTTCCACTAAAATGTATGATTGGCACAACATGATCCATGTTTGCACAAGTAGGAACAAGGTGAAACCTTCATTAGCTTAGTGAGAAAGGATAGGAAGACATTAGCATATTACTCAAATAGTAGCATCAAATTCATGATGGACAATACGCAAAACATTGCCTCATTGAACCAATGGCAATAAATTGACATGCAAAACAATAGCACTATTATGTCATGACACTAATAATATTCCCTCCCTGCTCCACCACATGATTCACCTCCATAGACAAACATACACACGTACATGATTCAGCATAGGGTCCTACTAAAGATTTGTTTAACTCCAACAGGAAAATTAGGCATTAATAAATTAGTGGTACTTAAGTACTCCTAATTAATTAAGTGAGATAGCAGAAGTGGAAGGGCTCCCTGGAGGATCGTCTCACATGTAAGGTAGTCGTTGCCGGAGCCCTTGAATGGCCTCGACTGAGGCCTCTAGCTTCAGCAAGATCGCCTTGGCACTGTTTATTCTTCTTCTTCTTCCTCTTCATGCTCTGTTTCTCTTTCTCCTCACCAGTTGGTGAAACCAAGTACATGATTGGCCTTCTAATTCAGAATTGGTTTTGTCAGTGAGGGAGTACAAGTGTACTAGTAAAAAACAGCATTATTTTCTCATGGCAGTCGGAAAATAGAGATGAACACATGCATTAAATATCATTCTTACCTAAAGGAAGGTTATGGCGCCAATATGGATGATGAGGATTGGAACACAGATCTCCCTTTGTGTAGTTCCACCAAAATGAACCAACTGTTCCATTCTGACATTCTAGTTAAACAACACAAAAGTCAATTCTTTTAAGAAGAGTTTTGTGCAGTGCACCAAAAGGTCACAACAGCAACCAGGTGAATTGGATATCCCTGTTTGCACAAAACAGCTATATGAGACGAATATCTGGATTAAAGGGGATTCAAATATTTAAACTGGAGATCACGACATCGATAATATCATAACGCAAATTGGTATATCAAACATGCATATTCATTTGAATTTGGGCACACGTGTAATGTTATATAGTTTATCAATATTGGTGATCCATAGATTCTTCAATTACAAACGATGCATGGTTTATATGCAATTAACGTCTAAACGGGATTACACTATATGTTGCATGTGTGAAACACTTTATACATGTTTGAGAAGTAAAAAACCCGCATGAAACACACATTAATTGGAGATAGTTAGCGAGGAATGCATACATTGGATTTCAACATAACGTGGTTTCAAATATTTGAAAATCCAAATTGATGGATACAACCTTATGAATCTGAGATCATGCCATTTGTAAACCATATTTATGTATAAATGGTGTTGTGCTTTTGAAAGTACATATAAAAAATGATGTATATGGAATGTAATTCCAATTGAAAATGGATCCCGCCCAAAAAAATAGAATACAAATGGGATTCGAATTGAGTTGGCATGGTAAACATGCACTCTGCAAAATTTGAACAAAGCGGGGAAAGTCGCAGTAACCGCCCGAAACCAAAATCTGCGAGATGGAAATCACTACTGCCTATCCCTGCCATGCAAAGGCTATCTACTGGATTTCTATAGGTTTTGATAGGGGTAGGTTTGTAATTTCACCCAAACGTGATGTAACTGCCTCTCACCCGGATTCATACACGGTGGGCGCCAAAACACAGTGTGTCCTCGGTCGAAATCGACTCCCTCCCCGATTCATATTCATACACGGTGGGCGCCAAAAACAAACTCTCGTCGGCAAATATTCGGTGTATGCGAGATTACCATCCTATCCCCAACCGACTAATGTTGCTATGATGTAGTAGAAATTTGAAATAGGGGCTAAGTTTGTAAATTTCCTTGCATTTGAGACAAGTGCGCCCTGAATACATGGTTCCCCCCTTCCTCTCTACCTCCCTTTTCCCTATTTGTACTCCGTGGGCGCCAAAACACCCTCTCCACCCCACCATCCTCCGTCCGCCGCCGTCCGCCACCCCATCCACCGCCGTCCTCCTCCACCATGCCGGAGCTGATACCCCGATGCCACTGTCCATTACAAGAGATCGACCTCTCTCATCCACGGCTTCGGACCGGGATCCTTGCATCCCGTCCTCTCGCTTCATCCCCGCCGTCGTCCACCTTGCCGGCGCCGCTCCTACGACCATCTCGTCCACCGTGCCATCTCGTCCACCGTGCCCCGTCGCCACCGTCTACCCTCCTAGATCTGCTTCCACGCCGCCGACAGCCATCGCTACCGCAGCACTATCAAATTCTCAGCAAATGTGTACACGGCGCCGCACCAGAGGCGGTACTCTTTCGTATCTGCTCAACTTATTTATCGCAGCAAGAAAATAGATCGCCACTGCTTTACTCTGATTTCTTGTCTTGGTTGGGAAGTTGCCTTTGTCCAATTTGCACCTTCAGATCTGCCATGGCACGCTCAACACTATACTCCCAATGCTTATGGTTTTCCCCTTTTATATTCCACACTAGTTAAACCACAGTAGACTAAATTTAGAAATTGGGTCAGTCGATTTTTCAGAGCTCGTCGGAGTTCGCCGGTGCGATCGAAGGGGCTCGAGTGGTTGTGGGGCCTCGCCGAACGAAGAAAACTCGATGTGGGTGAGGATTGGGGCAGGGTGGGGGTGGGGTGGCGGAGGAACACAGGCGGTGGGGTCCGGTGGTCTGGCCGGCGGCCCGT
This sequence comes from Triticum aestivum, assembly GCF_018294505.1. Lineage (NCBI taxonomy): Eukaryota > Viridiplantae > Streptophyta > Magnoliopsida > Poales > Poaceae > Triticum > Triticum aestivum. The sequence continues at coordinate 526,718,024 of NC_057803.1, read as the reverse complement.
GCGGTGTTCTTTATGGGAAGAATCAGAGATGAGGAAGAAGAAGGGTTAGGAGACGTAGGACCTTCATCCAACTGCCTGAAATGGTCGAGAGACAGCTGGGAGTTGCATTCTTAATGCACTCTGGTTCATCATGTGTGGGCACTGCGCAACCAACATTTTATTATCCAAAATCTGCTTGCTCTTCTTTACCATGTTCCTCTTCCGTTCTTCTTTAATATGTACTCTCTTCGTTCCTAAATACAAGTCTTTGTATAGATTCCACCATGGACTACATATGGAGCAAAATGAGTGAATCTACACTCTAAAATGTATTTGGATACATATGTATGTGATCCATAGTGGAAATCTCTACCAAGACTTATATTTTGGAGCGGGGGGGGGGGGAAGTATGATAGTAGTACAGTATGTTCCTTGTACTGAAGATGAGTAGGGACATTTGCAGTGTAGAGGTCTATATATACGGTCGGTTGTGATGGACACTTTGAGACTCTTTGATTTGTAGGATCTTGTAAGCATAGGAATAGGATTTGTATTGGCCTGCCCACTTGAATCCTATAAGAATAGCAAGGAAATGCGGGGAGCTGTGTCGCCTTTGAGAGTTACACTAATATTAACAGTACTGCACCTTCACTTGAAGAGAGCTGGTATCCGAAGCCTTTCTAGCCACACCGGCAATACTAGCACATATATTCCAGCAAGTTCCACTTTGCTGATTTTACTCTGATGCTTAAGGTTTTCCTGTTATATCTACACTATGATCTGTGTAGCTGCTTTGTGTTGCACTAGCAACAGTCCACTCTTGAAGCTAAACGCCGCAATGACTTACAAAATTGGCACCAAGGCATTGAGTGCCATTCTGGATGCAATGAAACACATACGCTCCCCACCTGTTGATTCTTGTTCAGAATATGATCCTAATGACTATTCTAACCTCGAGGAGTCAAAGGAAGATGGCATGTCATGTTCACCCGTCAAGGTGCCTGTTCTAATTTGGCAATGTTTTATTGATTGTGGGTGTCTTGCATATGTTGTCTTGCATTTCTTATACTTTGCTGCACCACCATCTGCCTAGTTTACTCATCATATATGTCGAGATGCCATGCCCATCCATTATCAATACATATTCCATCTGTCATCATACCATGTTTTCCACTCAAATGATGTGCTTGTGCATCAGACATCAAAAAGGAAGAGGGTGATTGCCAAACCCGAAGGAGCACCAGCAAAATCCTTGAAAAACATGCTGGTGCCGGAGAAATCAGACAGCACCCCACTTATATTGGTTGTACAACCAGTGACACAAAATGTAGGACCGACTCCAGCAGACTGTACCCATACTTCACTGGCCACACCACTAGGCCCACCACACAGGACCTGCACTCCAACAAAAGGTGTACCGATTTCATTTGCCATAGCACCAGCTGTACCATAGAAAAATCCCACTCCAGCAAAAAGTACAGCAAGTCCACCGACCGAAGACCTATCCCAACTGCAGAGATGGCCAATTCCTGCAGATTGGAACCCCATTCCATTTATTCCCAGTTTAAAAGACAATGCTTTCAATGTTGTTAGGGACTACGTGCATATATTCCCGTCATGGGAAGATTATTGTGAAGACAAACACTATTTTCACATCTTCCTGTCCAACTTATGTGTAAGTGCTATTATTCATGGTTATTATTTTCCTATTTTCTGCTGATTGAACACATCAATGATTTACATTACATTGTTGTAACTAGGCGAGGGTCAATTTGGATAGTCATAACGAGCAAAGCTTGCTTGTGCTTTACAAGGAAGCACTGCAGCAGTATCGGTGTTACCTGAGGAAATCACACTTTGATGGCAAGTCTATAAACGAATTTCCCCCAGGATGAGGTACTGTCAATGAAATCACATGACAATTTGAACTTCTACTTTTCTGCATGTGCCTTACGGATCTTTCTTGCAGGAAATCTGCTCGAAGAAGAATTCCGGTTTGACAAGAACGATAGGATATCGCAAATATGCTGCCCGCTGCTTTGCTCTTGTTAGTACCTGTTGTCCTGTATCACTATACTTGCATACATACCTGGTTCATTATGTGACAGCAGTATGCATGATAGCTTGCTTATCAATTGTTCGCTCCAAATTATCTGATCTGTATGAATGGTTACATTACTGTAGAATATATCCAATGCCAATGTTTTTTAGCTCTGCATTGTTCTTGTAAGTACATGTTGTCCTTTATCAGTGTACTTATAATGACATGTAGTTGTTCATGTACCATCACTCTGCAGTTTATTTTCCTTTGCCCTCCATTTTCTACACATCAGATCTATATTTACTCTTACCATAAGGTTGGTACTAAAGAAGTTTAGCTGTGCATTGCTCTTGGATGTACCTTTTGCCTGTATCGTTGCACTTACATTTATAGCTACTTGGTTATGTAGCATCACTCTTCATCTTATCTTAAATGTTCTTCATTTTTTCGTATATTATCACATCTATATTTACTCTTAACAAATTGTAGAATAAAGGCAATGCTTTTGCAGAAGATTCTGTGGTAAACTTCTTGAATTGCCCCCCCCCCCCCTCAGCATGGACAAGGCCTTTATAGAGCCTGTCTTCACCAATAATGTAAGTTTGTCTATCTCAAGCCTTCAAACTTTGTTGTATATATTTGGTTAGGCATGACTGCAACATCTGTTTATTTTTGGTGTTTGCATCAAATTGCTTGTTTAAAGTTTATTATGTAGTTCATAAACAAAAGTTTGTCCTATTTGAATTTAAATTTTCAGTTGTACAACCAAGTTCCTTCTTCATACCATGTAAATTAAACTATACAGATCAAGTGATCTTCTTTTGCACTGCATGTATGCTTCTGTTCTTCATCCGTAATCCAGTGGTGTGGTGAACCTACCCACTACAGCACAATGTCATATTCTGCAATGTCTTAACTATGAACAATGTCATAGCATTCTACTATTATTTAAACCGTCTCTTTATTTGCCAATCTGAAATGGTATAAATTGACAGCACACTAACCATTGATACTTATGAGTTCTTGATCTGTAACCCAGTGGTGTCATGAAGCTGCCAACTCCTTCACAATGTCATTTCCTGCCACGTCTTGACCTGAACAATACCATATTGTGTTAATGCAATTTTAAACTGTGTCACTTTATTCGTCAGTAAGAAATGTGATGAATTTTCAGCACTGATACTTTTATGTGCAAAACCTGTCATCTGTCTGCTTGTTTATCTTTCAGAGTGAGGAAGATATAAGTGTTGAACAAACGCAGTCTCATCATCTTGCTCAGCTACTTGCGCTGTAGCTCCCTAGCAGGGCTAACCTTTCTTGGACTCTATTGAAGTGCTGTCAGTTTTGTATATTATTTTGTCGGCATGTTTATTTGCACTGGTGGCGATCTTTGATGCCCAGTGTATGTAATCTGTTGTCTGCTTGTTCTTTATTATCATAGTGGCGAACTTTGATGCTCAGTGGATGTAATATGTCATAATTTCTTTATTGTATAGTCTAGGTTTTTTCTTATTCATGATGTTGCAGTTATTTTACTGTATATATCCTATCTTCGCAGTAAACCGGCCAAATTGTAAAATTACGGTACATAATCGGGCCGTCATGCAATCACAATGTAGGTTGGGCCTGAAAGGTGTCAAATAGATCACGAGCCGGCAGCAACCCGAAATGAACCCCGGCCCATGATTGTGTGAATCAAATCACGGGCTTTTAACAGGCCAAAATTGTCTCGGTCCTTGTTTGGCCCAATCAGATATCGGCTGCGAGCAGGCCGGATGCAAACCGGGACGTAGTTAGGCCCAACTATATGACGGGCTTTTAACAAGCCGAAATTAATATAGGGCCGAAATGTTAAACGGGCCCTTAGCAGGCCAAAACTAATATCAGGCCGAATTACTAAGTGGGCCTTTAGCAAATGGGCCCAAAAGCATAGTGTCCAGTTGATGGGTCGAATCCGATATGGGCCATAATTGAGCCCAAAGCCTCTTAAAGGGTCGGACCTGATCTGGGCCGTAATTTGGCCCAGAACGTGGTAGGATTTTAACGGGCCGGATCTCATATGGGCCACTATTAGGCCCGGAGTGTGGCAGGCCATTAATGGACTGGATCAAATATGGGCCGGCATTTGGCCCAAAACATGGCAGCCAGTTAATGGGCCGGCCTACTAGGGTCCTCAAAATCTTGTGAGCCTACAGCTGGGCCGACCCATTAATGTCGGCGAAATCTTGTGGGCCTTTAGCTGGGCCGCCCTATTATGATCCGCAAGAATCTTGTGGGCCTTTACCTGGGCCGGCCCATTATGGCACACAAAAATCTTGTGGGCCTTTACCTGGGCCGGCACATTATGGCCTGCAAAATCTTGTGGGCCTTTAGCTGGGCTAGCCCACTATGGTCCACAAAATCTCGTGGGCCTTTAGTTGGGCCGGCCCATTATGGTCCGCAAAATCTTGTGGGCCTTCAGTTGGGCCGGCCCATTTAAACTTGATGGGCCGGTCCATGTGTCAACATATTATAGGTGTGTCTCGCCCATTGGATGAGTGACACCTGTGCCAACGCGGACCTGCCACGTGTCTCCTCCAGCCAATGATAATTTTACACGTGGAAAATCCCCATTGGTCGGGGCTGTTAACGGGTTATCGGATCCAAAACCCGACCCGATAGCTTAACGGCGTTCCGTTATGGTGGATGTCACGTGTCGGTCACCCTTGACGAAAGCACTTCTGTGACGCACGATTTATCGTCATGGAAGTGGACACTTCTGTGATGATAATTTTGGTAATGTCATGGAACACTTCTACGACAGCACATGTATGACTATCTTGATTCTGTCATAAATTTGTCATGGATGTACATGCATGACAAAAACGCGACCTACTGTGACAAACACGTATCATCACGGAAGTGTATTTTTTGTAGTGTGAGGAGGCCGTCCTCGAGGTCGGAGGCGACGACAAGATCATGGCCAACTGGTTCCCCATGGCCCTTGCCGGCGAGCCGCGCGCCCGGCTGCTCAACCTCCCGGGATCCACGATGGCGTCCTGGGAGGAACTCCGCGACCTCTTCACCGCGCCCTACGCGGTGCCGGCGCACCACGCAGTTGCGGCACTGCTGGGTGGCTCTCAAGCACCGCCTTCAGATTGCCACGTCAAGCCTTTCTTCCGCCAGATTGGGACAGCCACCAGGCGCCCAGGGGCTCCGCCGGGTTGGGCTGCGCCGGAGGCCGACCTCACCTTCGGCTCGGAAGACCACCCCGATTCCACCGCCGGCTCCGGGATGCTCCCGATGCTCTGCACGCCCACCATCTACAACGTGGCGGTTACCAAGACCCTCGTCGACGGCAGCACGAACCTCAACTTGCTCTCTGAAGAAGCCTTCCGCCTTCTTCATGTGCCGCTCGAGCGGCTCGGCCTCAGCAAGCCCTTCATGGGAGTGGTTGGTGGAGTTGCCCACTCTCTGGGGCAGATCCGCCTCCCTGTCACCTTTGGCACGCGAGACAACTATCGCACCGAGCTGGTGGACTTTGACGTCGCCCGCATTGGTCTCCCGTACAATGCCATCCTCGGGTACCCGGCCCTCGCTCAGTTCATGGCAGCGACTCACCCGGCCAACAACCTCATGAAAATGCCAGGGAGCAAGGGCGCCCTCACCATCAAGTGTGACACTAAGGAGGCCGTGACGGCGCTCAGGCTCGCCTTCAAGACCGCGGCAGCGGCACAGCTAGCTGGCACCGGCGCCCCTGAGGCCAAGGAGACCACGCCCACCAAGAAGAAGCAGTTGTTCACCCAAGACAAGGCGGAGACCAAGCAGGTGCCGGTCAACAAGGACGGGTCTTCAGGAGCCACCTTCACCATAGGAACCGGCCTTGACGTGGGACAAGAAGAAGATTTGGTGAGGTTTTTGCGCGCGAACAAGGAGATATTCGCGTGGGAGCCCAATCAGCTGGTAGGGGTCCCGAGAGAGGTGATCCAGCATCATTTAAGGGTGTGCCCCAATGTACGCCCCGTGAAGCAGCGAGCAAGACGGCAGTCTACCGAGAAGCAGGCCTTCATCATCCAAGAGATGCGCAAGCTGGAGGCAGCAGGTACCATCCGGGAAGTTTGATACCCCGAATGGCTGGCGAACCCCGTCGTAGTACCGAAGAAAGGCGGGAAGGAACAGATGTGCGTCGACTTCACCAACCTTAAGCTTGCCCCCAAGATCTGTTCCCACTTCCACACATCGATCAAATTGTCGACTCCACCGCCGAGTGCGACTTGCTATGTTTCCTGGATACATTCTCAGGATACCATCAAATCAAGATGGCAGTGGAGGATGTGGAGAAGACAGCCTTCCTAACACCATGCAGGGTGTATTGCTACACCTGCATGCCCTTCGGGCTACGCAACATGGGTGCAACCTTTCAGCGGTTGATGCACATTGCTTTGGGGTGGCAGCTCGGCAGGAACATAGAGGCCTATGTTGATGACATAGTGGTCAAATCTCGCGAGGCGGGGACATTGATTCAAGACCTGGAAGAGACCTTCGAGAGCTTGCGCCAAGCGAACTTGAGCCTTTACCCAGAAAAGTGCGTGTTTGGCGTCCCCTCCGCCAAGCTACTGGGGTTCCTCGTATTCCACAGAGGGATCGAGGCGAACCCGGAGAAGATCAAGGCCATCGAAGACATGAGCCCACCACAGACCCTCAAGGAGATGCAGAAGCTAGCGGGGCGGGTGACTGCATTAGGGCGTTTCATCTCCAAGCTAGGCGAGCGCGCCTTACCCTTCTTTAAGCTCATGAAGAAGAAGGGCCCGTTCGAATGGACCCCGGAGGCCGACCGGGCCTTCCAAGACCTCAAGAAATACCTCACCAGTCCCCCGGTGATGGTGGCACCACGGCCTCTTGAGCCCCCGGTGCTCTACCTTGCCGCCACACCATACTCCGCCAGCGCGGCGCTGGTGGCGGTTCGGGAGGAGCGCAAAGACAAGGGTGTGTCATGCCAAGCCAGAGCTGATGCAGCGCAGGGTCAGGAAGGCGCAGCAAGGCCATCAGCGGTGGGAGACCAAGCTCAGCAGGGCAGCATTGCAGAAGCTCCTGAGGATGGTCAGGTCTCAGGAAACCCACCACCTCAGGATATGCCACAATCTCCGCAGGACCCATGCCTCGATAGTGCGCCCGCCCTCGTCGAACACCCGGTGTACTTTGTCAGCACCGTACTGAGGGACGTGAGGGCACGCTACCCCATGCCGCAAAAGCTCCTGCTCGCACTCTTGGTGGCCTCGCGCAAGCTGCGACACTACTTCCAGGGCCACCCCATCAAGGTCGTCTCAGCCTACCCATTGGAGAGGGTACTCAGGAGCCCTAACTCAGCCGGAAGGGTCGCTGAGTGGAACATCGAGTTGCAAGCATTCCAGTTGGAGTTCAGCACTACCAGGGTCATCAAGGGAGCTGCGCTCGCTGATTTCATGGCAGAATGGGCAGATGCCCCGGCTCTTGAGGAAGGAGAAGACCGGTCCACCTCCCTAGGAAGCGAGGCACCAGACGGCTGGGTCATGTATTTCGATGGTGCCTTCGCACACCAGGGCGCGGGGGCTGGAGCAGTGCTCATCTCGCCCACTCAGGACAAGCTCTACTAGGTCGTGCAACTCTATTTCCAGCACGGCGAGAAGGTCTCCAACAACATCGCAGAATACGAAGGCCTCATAGCAGGCCTGAAGGCTGCGGCGGCTCTAGGGGTGAAGCGCCTCACTGTCAAAGGCGACTCGCAGCCCCTCGGCAACTTCTCCAACAAGGTGTACGAGCCGAAGGACGAGCACATGGAGGCCTACCTCACAGAGGTGCACAAGATGGAAAAGCAGTTCTCGGGCCTAGAGCTGCAGCATGTGCCCCGGGGCACCAACAAGGAGGCCGACGACATTGCCAGGAGGGCATCCAAGCGGCAACCGCAAGAGCCCGGCATCTTTGAAGAGTGACTCTTCAAGCCATCAGCTACGCCACCGCTTTCAAGCACGATTCAGCCTCGGGAGGAGCTCTCACAGCCCCCGGCCATGGGAGCCCCAGCCTGTGGCCCGACCTCAGGGGCTCGGCTGCTATTGGCGCTCGAGCCTCAGGAGGAATGCTGGGCCAAGGAATTCAAGGAGTACCTGAGGCACGGGACGCTGTCGGAGAAGGAAGAGGACGCGGAGAGCGTGGCCCAGCAAACCACGGCATACTGTATCCAAGACGGCGAGTTATACAGGAAACGACCGAATGATCTCACATTGCGCTGCATCTCCAGCGATCAAGGAAGGGAGTTACTGATTGACATACATGGCGGGGACTGTGGGCATCACTCGTCGTCACGGACCCATGTAGGCAAGGTGTTCCGCAGTGGATTCTATTGGCCTACATCGCTCAACGATGCAACCGAGCTGGTGAAGTCCTGCGAAGCCTGCCAATTCCATGCCAAGCAAATCCATCAGCCAGCTCAGGGCCTCCAAACCATCCCTCTCACATGGTTGTTCGCAGTCTGGGGGTTGGATATCTTAGGCCCGTTCCCATGGGTGCAAGGGGGCTATCGCTATGTCTACGTCGCCATCGACAAGTTCACCAAGTGGGCGGAAGTGGAAGCCGTCCGTACCATCCCGGCCGGCTCTACCGTCAAGTTCATCAAGGGCCTCGTGAGCTGCTTCGGGGTCCCCAACCGCATCATCGCAGATAACAGCTTGCAGTTTACTAGTAACCTCTTCAAAACCTATTGTGCTAACCTTGGAACGCAGATCTGCTATGCTTCGGTGGCCCACCCCAGGAGCAATGGTCAGGCTGAGCGCGCCAACACTGAGGTCCTGAGGGGCCTCAAGACCAGGACCTTCAAGAAGAAGCTGGAGGCCTGCGGCAGGGGCTGGCACGATGAGCTCCAATCCGTGTTGTGGTCCATCCGCACCACCGCCACCAAGCCAACGGGAAAGACTCCGTTCTTCCTTGTCTACGGAGCTGAAGCAGTCCTCCCTCACGAGGTCAAGCATCGCTCTGTGCGGGTTCTGGCATTTGATGAAACGCAGCAGGACGCCATGCGGGGGATGGATCTCGTGCTGGGGGAGGAGCATCGTCGTGAAGCTGCATTAAGGGTGGCAAGGTACCAGCAAGCGCTGCAGCGTAACCATTGCCGCACCATTCGCTCTAGGACGCTCGAGACGGGCGACCTGGTCCTGAGGCGGGTCCTCTCCAGGGAAGGGTGATAACCCACAAGTATAGGGGATCGCAACAGCTTTCGAGGGTAGAGTATTCGACCCAAATTTATTGATTCGACACAAGGGGAGCCAAAGAATATTCGCAAGTATTAGCAGCTGAGTTGTCAATTCAACCACACCTGGAATCTTAGTATCTGCAGCAAAGTAATATGATAGTTATGGTAACGGTAACAAAAGAGTAGCGAAAGCAAAGTAATGTTTTTGGTATTTTGTAGTGATTGTAACAATAGCAATGGGGAAGTGAATAAGCGTAAACCAGTATATGGAAAGCTCATGGGCATTGGATCAATAATGGATAATTATGTCGGACGTGGTTCATCATGTAACAATCATAACATAGGGTGACACAGAACTAGCTCCAGTTCGTTGATGTAATGTAGGCATGTATTCCGAATATAGTCATACGTGCTTATGGAAAAGAACTTGCATGACATCTTTTGTCCTACCCTCCCATGGCAGCGGGGTCCTAATGGAAACTAAGGGATATTAAGGCCTCCTTTTAATAGAGAACCGGAACAAAGCATTAGCACATAGTGAATACATGAACTCCTCAAACTACGGTCATCACCAGTAAGTATCCCGATTATTGCCACTTCGGGGTTAACGGATCATAACACATAATATGTGACTATAGACTTGCAAGATAGGATCAAGAACACTCATATATTGATGAAAACATAATAGGTTTAGATCTGAAATCATGGCACTCGGGCCCTAGTGACAAGCATTAAGCATAGCAAAGTCATAGCAACATCAATCTCAGAACATAGTGGATACTAGGGATCAAACCCTAACAAAACTAACTCGATTACATGATAAATCTCATCCAACCCATCACCGTCCAGCAAGCCTACGATGGAATTACTCACTCATGGCGGTGAGCATCATGAAATTGGTGATGGAGGATGGTTGATGATGACGACGGCGATGAATCCCCCTCTCCGGAGCCCCGAACGGACTCCAGATCAGCCCTCCCGAGAGGTTTTAGGGCTTGGCGGCGGCTCTGTATCGTAAAACGCGATGAAATATTCTCTCCTATTTTTTCTCCCTGAAACTCAATATATGGAGCTGGAGTTGGAGTCGGAGACGCAACAGGGGGCCTGCGAGGTAGGGGGCGCGCCCTAGGGGAGGTGCCCCCCACCCTCGTGAGAAGGGTGTGGGCCCCCTGGTCTTCATCTTTGGCGAGGATTTTTAATTATTTATTGTAAGACATCCCGTGGAGTTTCAGGTCATTCTGAGAACTTTTGTTTTCTGCACATAAAACAACATCATGGCAATTCTGCTGAAAATAGCGTCAGTCCGGGTTAGTTCCATTCAAATAATACAAGTTAGAGTCCAAAACAAGGGCAAAAGTGTTTGGAAAAGTAGATACGTTGGAGACGTATCAACTCCCCCAATCTTAAACCATTGCTTGTCCTCAAGCAATTCAGTTGACAAACTGAAAGAAATAAAGAAAAACTTTTACAAACTTTGTTTGCTCTTGTTGTTGTAAATATGTCAAGCTGGCATTCAAGTTTTCAACAAAGATTATAACAAACCATATTTTGCAATAATTCTCAGATCTCATAATTACTCATATCAATAGCATAATCAACTATCAAGCCATAATAATAAATCTCGGATGACAACACTTTCTCAAAACAATCATAATATGATATAACAAGATGGTATCTCGCTAGCCCTTTCTGAGACCGCAAAACATAAATGCAGAGCACCTTTAAAGATCAAGGACTGACTAGACATTGTAATTCATGGTAAAAGAGATCCAATCATAGTCACACCCAATATAAATTAACAGTAATGAATGCAAATGACAGATGCACTCTCCAGCTAGTGCTTTTTAATAAGAGGATGATGACTCAACACAAAAGTAAATAGATAGGCCCTTTGCAGAGGGGTGCAGGGATTTGTAGAGGTGCCAGAGCTCGGTTTTGAAATAGAGATGAATAATATTTTGAGCGGTATACTTTCATTATCAGCATAACAACCAAGAGATGGCGATATATTCCATGCTACACACATTATAGGCGGTTCCCAAACACAATGGTAAAGTTTATACTCCCCCTCCACCAACAAACATCAATCCATGGCTTGCTCGAAACAACGAGTGCCTCCAACATACATCAGGTCCCAGGGGGAGTTCTGTTTGCAATTATTTTGATTTAGTTTGCATGAAGCATGGGACTGGGCATCCCGGTGACCAGCCATTTATCTCGTGAGTTAGGAGCGGAGTCCACTCCTCTTGAGAATAACCCGCCTAACATGGAAGATACAGACAACCCTAGTTGATACATGAGCTATTCGAGCATACAAAACAGGATATTTATTTGAAGGTTTAGAGTTTGGCACATACAAATTTACTTGGAACGGCAGGTAGATACCGCATATAGACTCATCTGGAATAACTTTGGGGTTTAAGGGATTAGATGCACAAGCAGTATTCCCGCTTAGTACAGGTGAAGGCTAGCAAAAGACTGGGAAGTGACCAACTAGAGAGTGACAACAGCCATGTACATGCATTAAAATTAATAAACATTGGATGCAAGCATGAGTAGGATATAATACACCATGAACATAAATATCGTGAAGGCTATGTTGATTTGTTTCAACTACATGCGTGAACATGTGCCAAGTCAAGTCACTTAAATCATTCAGAGGAGGATACCACCCTATCATACCACATCACAACCATTTTAATAGCATGTTGGCACGCAATGTAAACCATTATAACTCATAGCTAATCAAGCATGACACAAGCAACTATGATCTCTAATTGTCATTGCAAACATGTTTATTCATAACAAGCTGAATCAAGAATGATGAACTCATCATATTTACAAAAACAAAAGAGGTCGAGTTCACACCAGCTTTTCTTATCCCAGTCAGCCCATCATATATCATCATAATTGCCTTTCACTTGCACGACCGAACGATGTGAATAATAATAATAAGAGTGCACGTGCATTGGACTAAGCTGGAATCTGCGAGCATTCAATAATCAGGAGAAGACAAAGCAATATGGGCTCTTTTGTCGGATCAACAATAATGCATATATGAGAGCCACTTCAAAAATTTAATTATGGTCTTCTCCTACTGACCCCCAAAGAAAAGAAATAAAAATATTTACACGGGAAAGCTCCCAACAAGCAAAAGAAAACGGGAAATATTTTTGGGTTTTCTTTTTAATTACTACTACAAGCATGGAAGGTAAATTAATTAAAATCTACAACTAATTTTTTTGGTTTTTCTTAAGGTTTATTAAACACACAAGAAGAAAGCATAAAAAGGAAAGTAAACTAGCATGGATGATACAATGAAAAAAGTATGAGCACCGACATCTAGCAATGAGTGTGTGTGAACATGAATGTAATGTCAGTGGGAAATACGTACTCCCCCAAGCTTAGGCTTTTGGCCTAAGTTGGTCTATGGCCACGGCTGGCCTGGTGGATATCCATAATAATAGTTGTTGGGGTCGTACTGTGATGAGGAAGAAGAAGGCTCCGATTGCCACTGGTTGGCAATCATATCTGGATCCCACTGATAGTTAGACTGTCGTGAAGGATCAAATTGTGGTTCCGGTTCTGGCTCCTCGGCTGGTGCTGGGTTCCGGTAGGCGTGGACAGCCATCAACGGAACAAGGTACGTGCCTACAGTCAAATCAAACAAAGAAGGAGCAGGCAAGGTAATAGTCTTAGGATGATGTTTATTAAAGAATAATTGATATTTAAGCTCTCTTGCCCTATTCTTAACAATAAAATCATGTGCCACCATACTTTTATAATCTAGATAAACACGGGGTAGCACCTTTTCTTCCTTCTCAGCATGCCTAATAGGTATGTTAAAATGTGCAGCTAGGCGTGAGGCATAGATGCCTCCAAAGATGGGGCCTTTGGTATGGTTCATACTTAACCGTCTAGCAATAATGCCGCCAATACTAAAAGTGTTATCACTGTATAAACCGTGGAGCAGAATAATGATATCAGGGATGCTAAGGTTTCCACAGTTTCCGCGCCCAATTAAGCAACGACTAGCAAATAATGCAAAGTAACATAAAACAGGAAAATGTATGCTAGTGATTCGTGCATCGGAAACCTTCCTAGTTTCTCCTATAGTGATAGTATTAATGAACCCCCTCTACATCTTCATGATGTGGTTCTTCTGTCTTGCCCTCAAAAGGGACTAAACAAATCCGACAAAAATCATAAAGTGACATCTCCTTATGCTCATCATATAAATGAAACTCCACCGTAGGTGGCGAGTTCCTAGAATGGAAATGAAAGTTTTGCACAAAGGTATTTGTGAGTAAGAGATACTGATCGCATTGGTTGTGGAGGAAGGCAGTGAGGCCTGCATTATGAGCCAATTTCATGAAAATCTTCATAGATACCGGCTGCTCTCAAGAAATCATCAGAAGGCCATTCACACGCCCGAATCTCCGTGGTGCGCGGCAATTTATACTTGGGCTTCGGTGCCTTTTCCTTCGAGCTTTGGCTCGATGAGCCCCTCAAAAATCTCTTCATTATTCTCTGAAAATTTCTGAAATTTTTAGTAACTTCAAAATAAAAGTAAACCAAACTCAATAATATTGATAGCAACTACTCCTACAAGTGCCTAGAGCCTATATCATGCATCAAAACTACTTGGAACCATATAAATTTGACATGCAAGCTCAAGAACAGGGTCACCTAAGCAGCAAAAATTTGCAATGAATAAAGCACTAGAACAAAAACTAATTGGACTAATGGAGGAGTCACATACCAAGGAACAATCTCCCCAAGCAGTTTTGTGAGAGGTGCTTTGAGCAAGGAGATCGAAAATGGCAGCAAAGAGGGCTGGAACTCGTGCTTGAGTTGGTTTTTCGTGTTTGTGGGAGGAAGGAGAAGAAGATGGGTGTAGGAATAAGTGGAGGAGGGCCACTGTGGGCCCACGAGGCAGGGGGGCGCCCTAGGGTGGTAGGCGCGCCCTCCACCCTCGTGGCAAGGTGGTTGGCCCCCCTGGTGTGTTCTTTGTTCCATAAATCCTCAAATATTCTAGAAAAATCATATTTAATTTTCAGGGCATTTGGAGAACTTTTATTTTCGAGGTATTTTTATATTGCACGGATAATCAGATAACAGATAGAAAATTATTTATTTTATTTTATTTTAACTAAATAACAGAAAATATAGAGAGAGTGCAGAAGGTTGTGCTTCTAGTTTCATCCATCTCATGGTTGTCAAAAGGAATCCACTAACAAGGTTGATCAAGTCTTGTTAACAAACTCATTCCGAATAACATGGAACCGGAGAAATTTCGAATAACACTAGGTTACCTCAACAGGGATATGCACATCCCCAATAATAAGTATATCATATTTCTTCTTGACAGTAGGAAGAGGAAATTCAAAACCTCCAAATATAATCGATGGCATTTTTCCAATAGAGTTGATACTATGAACTTGAGGTTGTTTCCTCAGAAAGTGTACCGTATGCTCATTACCATTAACATGAAAAGTGACATTACCTTTAGTGCAATCAATAACAGCCCCTGCAGTATTAAGAAAATGTCTTCCAAGAATAATAGACATACTATCGTCCTCGGGAATATCAAGAATAACAAAGTCCGTTAAAATAGTAATGTTTGCAACCACAACAGGCACATCCTCACAAATACCGACAGGTATAGCAGTTGATTTATCAGCCATTTGCAAAGATATTTCAGTAGGTGTTAACTTATTCAAATCAAGTCTGTGATATAAAGATAAAGGCATAACACTAACACCGGCTCCAAGATCACATAAAGCAGTTTTAACATAGTTTCTTTTAATGGAGCATGGTATAGTAGGTACTCCTAGATCTCCAAGTTTCTTTGGTATTCCACCCTTAAAAGTATAATTAGCAAGCATGGTGGAAATTTCAGCTTCCGGTATCTTTCTTTTATTTGTAATAATATCTTTCATGTACTTAGCATAAGGATTTGTTTTGAGCATATCAGTTAATCGCATACGCAAAAAGATAGGTCTAATCATCTCAGCAAAGCACTCAAAATCCTCATCATCCTTTTTCTTGGATGGTTTGGGAGGAAAAGGCATGGGTTTCTGAACCCAAGGTTCTCTTTCTTTACCATGTTTCCTAGCAACAAAGTCTCTCTTATCATAACGTTGATTCTTTGATTGTGGGTTATCAAGATCAACAGCGGGTTCAATTTCTACATCATTATCATTACTAGGTTGAGCATCATCATTAACATTTTCATTAGGTTCATGTTCATTGCCAGATTGTGTTTCAACATCAGAAATAGAAATATCATTTGGATTATCAGGTGGTTTAGCAATAGGTTCACTAGAAGTTTGCACGGTTCTATCATTTTTCTTTTTCTTCTTTTTAAAAGAACTAGGTGCATCAATATTATTTCTCTAAGAATCTTGCTCAATTCTCTTAGGGTGGCCTTCAGGATACAAAGGTTCCTGAGTCATTCTACCAGTTCTAGTAGCCACTCTAACAGCATAATCATTTTTCTTACTATTCATTTCATTGAGCAATTGTTTTTGAGCTTTAAGTACTTGTTCCACTTGAGTGGTAACCATAGAAGCATGTTTGCTAACATGTTTAAGTTCACCTCTAATATTAGCCATATAATCACCCAAGTATTTAGTCATATCAGCATATTGTTTTAATTGTCTACCAAAATAAGCATTGAAGTCTTCTTGCTTGATCATAAAATTATCAAACTCATCCAAGCACTAACTAGCAATCTTAGTAGGAGGGATTTCAGCTTTATCATATCTATAGAGAGAATTTACCTTTACTACCTGTGTCGGGTTATCGAGGTCTGGAGGTTCTTCAATAAATAAAGGATTAAGATCATATGTTTCTTCGATAGGCAGTAAGTTAAGACCATGTATTTCTTCAATAGGAGGTAAATTCTTAACATCTGTAGGTTTAATACCTTTTTCTTTCATAGATTCCTTTGCCTCTTGCATATCTTCGGGACTGAGAAATAGAATACCTCTCTTCTTTGGAGTTGGTTTAGGAATAGGCTCATTAATTGGAGTGGGAACTGGCTCAGGAGCTGGCTCAGGAGGTGCCCAATTATTTTCATTTGTCAGCATATTATTCAATAAGATTTCAGCTTCATCTGGTGTTCTTTCCCTGAAAAGAGAACCAACACAACTATCCAGGTAATCTTTGGAAGCATCGATTAGTCCATTATAAAAGATATCAAGTATTTCATTTTTCTTAAGAGGATGATCACGCAAAGCATTAAGTAACTTGAGAAGCCTCCCCCAAGCTTGTGGGAGACTCTCTTCTTTAATTTGCACAAAGTTGTATATTTCCTTTAAAGCAGCTTGTTTCTTATGAGCAGGGAAATATTTAGCAGAGAAGTAATAGATCATATCCTGGGGACTACGCACACAACCAGGATCAAGAGAATTAAACCATATCTTAGCATCACCCTTTAATGAGAATGGAAATATTTTAAGGATATAAAAGTAGTGAGGTCTCTCATCATTAGTGAACAGGGTAGTTATATCATTCAATTTAGTAAGATGTGCCACAACAGTTTCAGATTCATAGCCATAAAAAGGATCAGATTCAACCAAAGTAATTATATCAGGATCAACAGAGAATTCATAATCCTTATCAGTAACAAAGATAGGTGAACTAGCAAAAGCAGGGCCAGGTTTCATTCTAGCATTTAGAGATTGCTTACTCCATTTAGCTAATAATCTTTTAAGTGCATGTCTATTTTTGCAAGCTAAAATAGCAAAAGAAGCTTCTTGATCAAATAAATAACCCTCAGGAATAACAAGTGATTCTTCATCATCACTTTCATCTTCATAATAAGATCCAATATTTTCAATTTCTCTAGCCCTAGCAAGTTGTTCATCAAGAAAATCACTAAGCGGCATAGTAGTATCAGGCATAGAGGTAGTTTCATCATAAGTATCATGCATAGCAGAAGTGGCATCATCAATAACATGTGGCATATCAGAACGAATAGCAGAAGCAGGTGTAGGAGTCGCAAATTTACTCATAACAGAAGGTGAATCAAGTGCGGAGCTAGATGGCAGTTCCTTACCTCCCCTCGTAGTTGAGGGATAGATCTTGGTTTTTGGATCTCTCAAGTTCTTCATAGTGTCCAGCAGATATAAATCCCAAGTGACTCAAAGAATAGAGCTATGCTCCCTGGCAACGGCGCCAGAAATTAGTCTTGATAACTGAGGGAGTCCTGGATTAGGGGGTCTCCGGACAGCCGGACTATATCCTTTGGCCGGACTATTGGACTATGATGATACAAGATTGAACACTTCGTCTCGTGTCCGGATGGGACTCTACTTGGCGTGGAAGGCAAGCTAGGCGATATGGATATGGATATCTCCTCCTTTGCAACCGACCTTGTGTAACCCTAACCCTCTCCGGTGTCTATATAAACTGAAGGGTTTTAGTCCGTAGGACAACAATCACAACATACAATCATACCATAGGCTAGCTTCTAGGGTTTAGCCTCTCTGATCTCGTGGTAGATTTACTCTTGTACTACCCATATCATCAATATTAATCAAGCGGGACGTAGGGTTTTACCTCCATCAAGAGGGCCCGAACCTGGGTAAAATATCGTGTCCCCTGCCTCTTGTTACCATCCGGCCTAGACGCATAGTTCGGGACCCCCTACCCGAGATCTGTCGGTTTTGACACCGACATTGGTGCTTTCATTGAGAGTTCCTCTGTGTCGTCGCCGTTAGGCCTGATGGCTCCTACTATCATCGATAGCGATGCGGTCCAGGGTGAGACTTTTCTCCTCGGATAGATCTTCGTATTCGGCGGCTTTGCATTGCGGGCTAATTCGCTTGGCCATCTGGAGTAGATTGAAAGCTACGCCCCTGGCCGTCAGGTCAGATTTGGAAGTTTAAACTACACAGCCGACATCCACGCAGACTTGATCTTCGACGGATTCGAGCCACAGCCGGGCGCGCCGCACTGTCGCGATGGGTATGACCTAGCTCTGCCGCCGAACAGTACCCCAGAGGCCGCGCCCGCATCAGCTCCGACCTTTAGTTCGGAGCCAACTACGCCAATCGAGGACGGGTGGTTAGACACCGCCTCAGGGGCTGCAGTCTCAACGGCGATCAAGCCAAACACCAGCATAATCCCCTGCGCAGCCCGTGACTCCAAGGTGACGGACTCTTTTTCTGACTCCAAACCATCCGTGCCCCTGCCAATCGAATCCGATTGGGCGCCGATCATGGAATTCACCACCGCGGATATCTTTCAACACTCGCCCTTCGGCGACATTCTGAATTCACTAAGGTCTCTCTCTTTGTCAGGAGAGCCCTATTTGGACTATGGCCAACAGGATTGGGATGCGGACGACGAAGAAATTCGATGCCCACCCACCACCCACTTTGTAGCCACTGTCGATGATTTAACCGACATGCTCGACTTCGACTCCAAAGACATCGACGGTATGGACGACAATGTAGGAGATGAACATGAACCAGCGCCTATAGGGCACTGGAAAGCCACCTCATCATATGACATATACATGGTGGATACACCCAACGAAGGCAATGGCGACGAGATAGCGGAGGATGACCCCTCCAAGACTCAACCCAAGCGCTAACGTCAGTGGCGCCGCTCTAAGTCCCGCCAAAGCAAAAGTGGTGATACCGGCACAGGAGATAATAACACTCCGGATAGTGCCGAAGACAACAACAATCCCCTCCAGCAAGATTTAGAGCAGGAGGATGAAGGAGCCAGCTCTCCTGAGAGAGCGGCAGACGGAGAGGAGGAGGATCACAATTACATCCCCCTCCGAAGACGAGGCAAGCCTCGGCGACGATGAATTCGCCGTCCCATCCTATCGAACAAGAGCGCTTCAAGCGCCGGCTTATGGCCACGGCAAATAGCCTGAAGAAAAAGCAGCAGCAGCTTCAAACTGATCAAGATCTGCTAGCTGACAGATGGACTGAAGTCCTCGTGGCCGAGGAATATAAACTCGAGCGCCCCTCCAAGAATTACCCAAACTGCAGGTTACTACCCCGACTGGAGGAAGAAGCGTATGATATGGCTGATCGGCCACCTCGCGGCCGCGATAGAGAGGCATTTCAGCCAAAAGCTCAGCCTCCACCCCGACGCCATTCAAATAAAAAGGCATGGGGAGATACACCAGACCTGCGAGACATATTGGAGGACAAAGCAAAGCATGCAAGATCGATCTACGGATCTCGACGGCGCACCACTTTGCGAGACGATAAATGTCATGCCGGGTACAGTAAAAGCAAATCCGACCGGGCCGAACACAGCAGGCAAGACCCATTCGAGCTGCGTCGCGATATAGCCCAATACAGAGGCGCCGCACACCCCTTATGCTTCACAGACGAAGTAATGGAACATCAATTCCCAGAAGGTTTCAAACCTGTAAATATTGAATCATACGACGGCACAACAGATCCCGCAGTATGGATTGAGGATTTCCTCCTCCACATCCACATGGCCCGCGGTGATGGCTTACATGCTATCAAATACCTCCCACTAAAGCTCAAAGGACCAGTGCGGCATTGGCTTAACAGCTTGCCAACGGACTCCATTAGCTATTGGGAAGATCTGGAAGCCGCATTCCTCGACAACTTTCAGGGCACTTATGTGCGACCACCAGACGCCGCTCACTTGAGCCACATAATTCAGCAGCCAGAAGAGTCGGCTAGGCAATTCTGGACTCGGTTCCTTACAAAGAAAAATCAAATCGTCGATTGTCCGGATGCGAAGGCCTTAGCGGCTTTCAAACACAACATCCGAGACGAGTGGCTAGCCCGGCACCTTGGTCAGGAAAAGCTGAAATCTATGGCAGCTCTCACGACGCTCATGACCCGCTTTTGTGCAGGAGAAGACAGCTGGCTAGCTCGCAGTAATAACATATCAAAGAACCATGGTACCTCAGATACCAAGGACGGCAATAGCAGGTCACGTCGCAACAAACATAAGCGCCACATTAACAGCAAAAATACTGAGGATACGGCAGTCAATGCCGGATTCAAAGGCTCTAAACCCGGTCAGCGGAAAAATCCATTCAAACAAAGTACGCCGGGTCCGTCCAGCTTGGACCGTATACTCGATCGCTCATGTCAAATACACGGCACCCCAGACAAGCCAGCCAATCACACCAATAGGGATTGTTGGGTGTTCAAGCAGGCCGGCAAGTTAATTGTCGAAAACAAGGACAAGGGGCCGCATAGCGATGACGAGGAGGAGCCCCGGCAGCCGCACACCGGAGGGCAGAAGAGGTTTCCCCCGCAAGTGCGGATGGTGAACATGATATACGCGACCCACATCCCCAAGAGGGAGCGGAAGCGTGCGCTCAGGGACGTATATGCGTTGGAGCCAGTCGCCCCAAAGTTCAACCCTTGGTCCTCCTGCCCGATCACCTTCGATCGCAGGGACCACCCCACTAGTATCCGTCATGGTGGATTCGCCGCACTGGTCCTAGACCCAATCATCAACGGATTTCACCTCACTTGAGTCCTTATGGATGGCGGCGGTAGCCTGAACCTGCTTTATCCGGACACGGTGCGCAAAATGGGTATAGACCCCTCAAGGATCAAACCCACAAAAACAACCTTTAAGGGCGTCATTCCAGGTGTAGAGGCCCATTGCACAGGCTCAGTTACACTGGAAGTGGTCTTCGGATCCCTGGATAATTTCTGAAGCGAAGAGTTAATCTTCGATATAGTCCCGTTCCACAGTGGTTATCACGCGCGGCTCGGGTGAACCGCATTCGCTAGATTCAATGCGGTACCGCATTATGCATACCTCAAGCTCAAGATGCCAGGACCTCGTGGAGTTATTACAGTCAATGGAAACACAGAGCGCTCTCTCCGAACAGAGGAGCACACCGCGGCCCTCGCAGCAGAAGCGCAAAGCAGCCTCTCAAGGCAATCAACCAGTTCGGCGCTTCAAAGCCCGGACACCTTCAAGCGCGCTCGGGGCAATCAGCAAATAGACCGCCTGGCGCGATCTGAGCTCGCGTAGCAATACGGCGGCCACCCCAATCCCATCCCAACGGCGAAATTCGTGCCGCGTGTACATAATTACGCATTCAAAATACCATGGGCACAGGTGGGGAGGGGGCACAACTGCGGCACGCCCCAAAACGTGGCCTAAACCGCACTAGGAGCTTCTCGTTTGGTTTTTTTCTTTTTTTTCAGGACCTTAATCTCTGGAAACACTGTCCGGTAGCACTATTGCCGAACACATGATGCAGCAAGCAAGGAGGCAGACAACTACGTCATACCATGGTATTCCCAGGTTGATTATAGTAACGAGCGAAATATTCGATTTAATATCATTCCTCAGCTCGCCCTTGGAAGGGACATAGTCCTACTCTTTGCTTATCGCACTATCTGTATCACTCTGCTTTAACGCATTTTTTTAATAAACAATGCATGACATTACAACTGTTATTGCATTCTTGTTATATATATATATATATATATATATATATATGTGTGTGTGTGTGTGTGTGTGTGTGTGTGTGTGTGTGTGTGTGTGTGTTCATTAACGACGCCTTGCAACCGTACACTTTGGTACGGCTAATACACCAGGGGCTTACGTACCCCACAATATGGTGTGAAAAGTCCGAACACTTTCACAAGTGCGGCACCCCGAACTTATAGCATTATATGCATCAGCTCCGAATCATGTCTTTGGTCAAATGTTGGGTTTGCCCGGCTCCTATGTTTTGGTACCTTACGTTCCGCTCTATCGGCTAAGGTAGCGCTAGGAGAACTACTACGATTGTGCCCCGGTTTTGTCGGGCTTAGCACCTCGGTAGAGAAAGCTAAAACTGACTGTCATGATAAGGCGGAAGACTGGTCGCTGTTCGGCGAGGTTTTTCGAGTCCCTAAAGACTTATGCCGCTTAGGGCGAGGGGCCGGCCATGTCCGGCTTACAGGCGTGTATCGCGCCCCGAATTCGGCCTTCCGAATACCAGGGGCTTCACCGAAATTTAAAATTATAGAATTCTATGGCTAAGTGAGAGTGATAAAGCATTATTAGTCTGGTTGCCTTGTTCGTTGTGCTGAGCACCTCCCTCGAAGGACCCAAATATGGGAACAAGAGTGCTCAGGTTTATCTCGAACACCCCAGCACTCGTGGCATGGGGGCAGAAGCCGAGGACTAGCCATCTCTCAGATTGGATAAATAGCCAAACAGAAGGTAATATTTTAAATTCACACAAGTGTTGCATAGCGCATATGAAACAAGTTTTCATCATACAGGATCACACGAGCAAGTTTACTCAAATATTACATCCTTTGAACATTCGTCCGCTACAAGACGGGCACCCTTCAGGACACCCTCATAATAAATTTCGGGGGTGCGATGCTCCTTGCCCTGCGGTGGCCCTTCCTTGATCAGCTTCACAGCGTCTAGCTTGGCCCACTGCACCTTCACACAGGCGAAAGCCCGACGTGCACCTTCGATGCAGACGGACCACTTGATGACCTCCATCCATGGGCAGGCATCCACAAGCCGCCTCACCAGGCCGAAGTAGCTATTCGGAAGGACGTCGCCAGGCCACAGCCGGACTATAAGGCCCTTCATGGCCTGTTTGGCCGCCTTGTGCAGCTCGACCAGCTGCTTTAGCTGGTCGCTCAGAGGCATTGGGTGTTCGGTCCCAGTATACTAAGACCAGAACAGCTTCTCTGTTGAGCTCCCCTCCTCGGCCTGGTAAAACTGTGCGGCATCAGACACGCTGCGGGGCAAATCTGCGAATGCTCCTGGAGAGCTCCAAATTCGGGTAAGTAATCGGTAAGTTACTTTTACATGCTTGCTCTGCATATAGAATGCCTTGTTGGAAATATGCCCTAGAGGCAATAATAAATTAGTTATTATTATATTATATTTCATTGTTCATGATAATCGTTTATTATCCATGCTAGAATTGTATTGATAGGAAACTCAGATACATGTGTGGATACATAGACAACACCATGTCCCTAGTAAGCCTCTAGTTGACTACCTCGTTGATCAATAGATGGTTACGGTTTCCTGACCATGGACATTGGATGTTGTTGATAACGGGATCACATCATTAGGAGAATAATGTGATGGACAAGACCCAATCCTAAGCCTAGCACAAGATCGTGTAGTTCGTATGCTAAAGCTTTTCTAATGTCAAGTATCATTTCCTTAGACCATGAGATTGTGCAACTCCCGAATACCGTAGGAGTGCTTTGGGTGTGCCAAACGTCACAACGTAACTGGGTGGCTATAAAGGTGCACTTGGGTATCTCCAAAAGTGTCTGTTGGGTTGGCACGAATCGAGACTGGGATTTGTCACTCCGTGTAACGGAGAGGTATCTCTGGGCCCACTCGATAGGACATCATCATAATGTGCACAATGTGACCAAGGAGTTGATCACGGGATGATGTGTTACGGAATGAGTAAAGAGACTTGCCGGTAACGAGATTGAACAAGTTATCGGGATATTGACGATCGAATCTTGGGCAAGTATCGTACCGATAGACAAAGGGAATTGTATACGGGATTGATTGAATCCTTGACATCGTGGTTCATCTGATGAGATAATCATGGAGCATGTGGGAGCCAACATGGGTATCCAGATCCCGCTGTTGGTTATTGACCGGAGAGTTGTCTCAGCCATGTCTGCATGACTCTCGAGCCCGTAGGGTCTACACACTTAAGGTTCGATGACACTAGGGTTATAGGGAATAGATGTAGGTGGTTACCGAATGTTGTTCGGAGTCCCGGATGAGATCCCAGACGTCACGAGGAGTTCTGTAATGGTCCGGAGGTAAAGATTTATATATGGGAAGTCATCATACGGTCACCGGAATAATTCAGGGGTTTACCGGTATTGTACCGGGACCACCAAAGGGGTTCCGGGGATCCACTGGGAGGGTCCACCTGCCCCGGAGGGCCCTATGGGCTGTGTGTGGAGAGGGAACAGCCCGTTAGTGGGTTGGGCGCCTCCCCCCTAGGGCCCATGCGCCTAGGGTTTTGGGGAACCCTAAAGGGGGGCGCTCCCCTTGCCTTGAGGGGCAAGGCAACCCCCTGGCCGCCGCCCCCTCCTCAGATTTGATCTGAGGGGGCCGGCCCCCATCTCTCTTGCCCCTATATATATGTGGGGGGTGGGAGGACAGCCGCACCCAAGTTCTGGCGCAGCCCTCCCCCTCTCCCAAGTCCTCCTCCTCTCCCGTGGTGTTTGGCGAAGCCCTGCAGGATTGCCACACTCCTCCTTCACCACCACGTTGTCGTGCTACTGCTGGATGGGGTCTTCCCCAACCTCTCCTTCTCCCCTTGCTGGATCAAGGCGTGGGAGATGTCGCCGGGCTGCACGTGTGTTGAACGCGGAGGCGCCATTGTTCGGCGCTTAGATCAGAATCAACATCGATCTGAATCGCTGCGAGTACGACTCCTTCATCCGCGTTCTTGCAATGCTTCCTCTTAGCGATCTACAAGGGTATGTAGATGCACTCCCCTTCCCCTCGTTGCTAGATTACTCCATAGATTGATCTTGGTGATGTGTAGAAAATTTTAAATTTCTGCTACGATCCCCAACAGTGGAATCATGAGCTAGGTCTATGCGTAGTTTCTATGCATGAGTAGAACACAAGTTGTTGTGGGCGTCGATTTTGTCAATTTACTTGCTGTTACTAGTCTTATCTTGATTCGGCGTCATCGTGGGATGAAGCCACCCGGACCGACCTTACACGTACTCTTACGTGAGAGAGGTTCCACCGACTGACATGCACTAGTTGCATAAGGTGGCTAGCGGGTGTCTGTCTCTCCCACTTTAGTCGGATCGGATTCGATGAAAAGGGTCCTTATGAAGGGTAAATAGAAATCGGCATATCACGTTGTGGTTTTGGCGTAGGTAAGAAACGTACTTGCTATAAACCTATAGCAGCCACGTAAAAATTTGCAACAACAATTAGAGGACGTCTAACTTGTTTTTGCAGCATATGCCTTGTGATGTGATATGGCCAAAAGGATGTGATGAATGATATATGTGATGTATGAGATTGATCATGTTCTTGTAATAGGAATCACGACTTGCATGTCGATGAGTATGACAACCGGCAGGAGCCATAGGAGTTGTCTTAATTTATTTATGGCCTGCGTGTCAACTTAATCGTCATGTAATTACTTTAGTTTATTGCTAAACCGTTAGCCATAGTAGTAGAAGTAATAGTTGACGAGACGACTTCATGAAGACACGATGATGGAGATCATGATGATGGAGATCATGGTGTCATGCCGGTGACGATGATGATCATGGCGCCCCGAAGATGGAGATCAAAAGGAGCAAAATGATATTGGCCATATCATGTCACTATTTGATTGCATGTGATGTTTATCATGTTTTTACATCTTTGTGACGCCCGGATAGTTAAGCTACAGTAACCCTCTGCTAATTATGCCACGTCACCTCAGTTACTATAGATGAACTCACGTTGATTCGAAACCGATTCTAATTCAATTTCAAAACCAAGGCAAACAACAAAAGTTTTCAAACTTTGAAACTAAAATGCTCTAAGCATGTCAAATAAATCGTAAGTAATTATGGTGGTGAAACCACACTTTTATAAAAGTGTTTAAATGCACTATAGTTAATAAAACAGTAGCAAAACTATTATTTAAATAATATTTAAATATTGAACAATTACAAAACTATTTTTAGTTTGGGTAGAAAAATAATGTGGCAGTGGCATAGTTGGTAACATCCATTTAGGTATCACTTTGGCATGTAATGGAACTATTATAAATAGGAACTAAAAGGAAAATAAATAAGACAAGGAAAATAAAAGTAAAAATAAAAACAAAATAAAACAAAACAAAGGAAGCCAAAAAAAAGAAGAACAGGACCCCCTGGCCTCTGGGCCACTGGGCCCAGCCCGCCTGGGTTTTCCCCTTCCTCCTACTACAGGGGCAAAGAGAGGGCGTGGCGGCCATCCATGCCATCGGTGGCGCCATGCCGGCCATCCCGTGGCTCTGCGGTTGGATAAGGGCCCAACCTCGACGCCCCTGTCTTCCCCGGAAACCCTAGCCCCCTCAGTTTTCTTCCTCCTCGCGCCGCTCCTCTATTCCCCTCGCGGAGCCGAACCGCTTTCGCCATGGCCCAGTCGTAGCAGTGCCCGTCGTCCTCCCCACGCCGCGAGGAGCTGTGTAGGAGGCCCTCCTCTTCATCATCAACCTCGGTCATGGAGATCTCAAGCAGGGATGCATCGAGGCGACGCAACCGTTCACTTCTTCAACCCGGACTCCGTCAAACGCCGTCGTCAGTTTCGTCGCCATCAAGCCTTCCCCGGCCTCACCTCGACTCCGTTAGATGCGCTGTGAGCTCCTCTCCCAAATCCCGCTCTGCCCTGTGTCCTTTTCCTCGCTGTAGCGTCACACCCGCGTGCTTCCGCCGCCGGGACCGGAGCTCTGCCTTCCGCACGTACTCGCCGCGACCTCCTGCCCAATCCGTCCGTTCCCGCGAGCACTTGGCCACAGCCTAGTCGCGCCTTGTCCACTGCCCGGGGCTCCGCCTGCCAGCGCCTTGCCGCGACCAGGCGCACCCCCGCGCCGGCTCCGCTAAAGCCGCCCCCGCTCGCTACGGGCCGCCGCTGCACCTTGCCCCGTCCGCGGGTGCATTCGCCCACGCCCGCGACCACGTGTCGTTCGCCCCTGCTCTGCTCCGCCCTGACCTCGGCACAACCACCACCACCGCCGCGACTACCGCCTCCGCCGGTCCGTGCACTGCCCCTGCTTGGCCGCCGTTGCTCAAGCTCACCGCGCCCCTCATTCCCCCGCCGCGCCCACGCGCCGGGTGTGTCCTGCTCGCGACCCGGTCCTCGCCCGCCTGCTGCAGTCCGCTTGGCCCCGCGTGCCACTCTCCCCGATGGCGCCCACTGCTCGCCCCGCGCCGCTTTCCCCGCACCACCCCTTCGAGCTACCTGGCTCGCGGCCGCCCTGCTCACCTCGCCCGAGCGCCTCTGGCGCAATCTCACGCACGCGCCCGCCTGGGGCATGCCCCGCTCGCCCCTGCCGCTGCCGCCGGCCACCACCTCCGGTCGCGCTCGCGCTGGCTGTCACACCCTGATTTGCATGCCACAACACTTAAGCTAATAAATCATGATAAAATGTGGTTTGACAAAAACTTTTGAGTGTTTTGGACCTTGCCTTGTTTGGATTTTGTCTGTTGTTTGCAAGTGCTCTAAAAATCAAATAAATCCTCCAACTCCTATACTTCATCTCCTTGCTCCAAACTCTTGAACCAATGAACATGCCATGTGTATAGAGCAATATAGTATTTCCTTACAAAAATAATTTGGCCAAAAAGTATTTTCAAAAATTAGTTTTCCAAAAACCCCTGAATTAAGATTTGTACTGCAAGTACTTAATTCAGGGCAGTAAAAATCTTTCCAAAAATATGTTTGACTCCTATTAGATATAGCATACCCAGAAAACACAAAAATATAATTTTAAAAGTTATTTTCCTATTTGATTTAAAGGCTTTTTCTTAAGGCCAGAAATGGTCTTTAATAGGTTAAAATTATTTTAAAGCTTTAAAAAAAATTGAGAAAAACTAGCGAGACTCAATGGACATATATTTTCCATATATATGAGTTTCAACACATGGTCATGATCAAAATATTGGACAAAACCTCCCAAAACCATTTCTGCTCATTTCAAGGATTTGAAATATTTCTACAGGAAATATTTTCATAAAAATCCAAGAAAATTCTAACATGTCACATATGACATTTTTGATGATCTTGCCAAGTACCATGTCATGGAGAATAGTATAACCCCATGAAACCCTCTCAAAACCACTTCTGTCCTTTTTCAAGTTTGAAAATTTTTGCACTGTCAAACATGTCCAAATGCTCTCAAACTTGGTGCACATGCTCAAATGGTGTAATAATGCATCTAGAACAAATGGAACAAGTTAGATAGAATGTTATCTTGATCAAAGTACCCCAAAACCCTTTTTGTCCAGAACCCCTAGGGTAGGATGAGTCGTGTACCCCCTATGCACAGTCGAGTCCGTATGATGGTTCGAATAGAACCATGATTGTGTCTTGCTTGTTTTTATTTGTTCGTGTTTTGATATAGGTAGCACTTTTTCCCTAGGCAACAAGTATGTGACTATATCACCTTCCTTACCTTGTTTCTTTTGTTTGGCCCTTTTTGCCACCCGTTGTTTGCACCTGCACTATAGAACCCCCCCCCCCCTTAGGCATCCCCCTTTATGCTACTTATCCCTCTCATCTCTCTCCTGAACTGAAGACCAGCAAGACAAGATGCACCAAGGAGTCTACTTCAGCAACCAACTAGCACTGAAGAACTTTTCTACAGCCTCCTCGACCAAGTAAAACCCCGTAGAGTCATGTTTAACCCCCAGACTAGAAACCCATTCTTAGACCCTTCGAGACTTCATGAGATACCCCAGCTCGAGTCCTTAACCATGTGCTTAACCCATAGAATTGCAAGAGAACCAGTTAAGCCTCCGTAACCTTGCTTATCACTGGGCTCATTATGGAACTAGTGGACGTAGTGAGCAAGCACATTGTCACCCTAATATAGCACAAGAACTGACGATGCCATAAGGAAGACCAATTTGAGGATATAGGAATAGAGGACAAATGATTTCATGAGTTTGTATCAGTGACCCTAAGGAATTATCTAAGACTTTGGTAAATCATGAGTGATGATTGGATTTGGCCTATACAAGATGATGCTTTCGATGGTATAAGGTTATTTGTTGGAAGGACTAGATAGACTATTGGCATCTCAGAAACCGTGCTTAAGGATAAGATAATAAAATGTTCACTCGCACACTAGAATCCTTGAAACCCTTAAGCCCTACTAAGCCACAACATGGTCGGGTCATTACCATAGGTCTTGACTCTAAATCGAGAACACCTCGGACCATACTCAACCATGACCACCACCAATACCCCCAGCCTACTTTATGTACCCCGTGAACAAAGTTTTCATGGAGTGCTTAGACAAGATATTTGTCATCCTTATTTTGGTAACATACTTGTCTACCTGAAGACGGAAGAAGAATCACTGAGCTGGTGAAGAAACATTTGAAGACCGCCATGCCAAGGAGGAAGAACTATACCAACCACCATCGCCAAGAAATAAACGTCCGCGTTGAAGACCAGGTGTATCTGCAAGCCACTTCTCTCAATGGGACCAAGAATTTCCATGCCAAGGGAACCAACACCAAGGTTCATTAGCCCCCTCCGAGATCACCTCAATATGAAGAGTAGACGGCTACCAGCTAGAGTTACCACCTGAGTTACCCATTGTGCACAACGTTTTCCACGCATCACACTCCGGAAACGTTTCCAACTTCCTAACTAGCCCGGTCTCTACAAGGACATCGACCACGAGCCATCGACCTCCAGCCCAATATGACCTACACGAGAGATCCCAATTGCAATCTGGATCAAGCAGGACGACAAACACGAAGCCATGCCATCGAGTACTTCAAGGTTCAATGGAGCACCAAATGGAAGCAGAAGCAGTATGAGGACGTGAAGACTACCCCAAATCCAAGTTTCCGTATTCCTTTCTGCGCCTAGTCTGGGAATCTCGGGGACGAGATTCTTGTAAGGGGGGTAGGTCTGTCACACCCTGATTTTCATGCCACAACACTTAAGCTAATAAATCATGATAAAATGTGGTTTGACAAAAACTTTTTAGTGTTTTGGACCTTGCCTTGTTTGGATTTTGTCTGTTGTTTGCAAGTGCTCTAAAAATCAAATAAATCCTCCAACTCCTATACTTCATCTCCTTGCTCCAAACTCTTGAACCAATGATCATGCCATGTGTATAGAGCAATATAGTATTTTCTTACAAAAATAATTTGGCCAAAAAGTATTGTCAAAAATTAGTTTTCCAAAAACCCCTGAATTAAGATTTGTACTGCAAGTACTTAATTCAGGGCAGTAAAAATCTTTCCAAAAATATGTTTGACTCCTATTAGATATAGCATACCCAGAAAACACAAAAATATAATTTTAAAAGTTATTTTCCTATTTGATTTAAAGGCTTTTTCTTAAGGCCAGAAATGGTCTTTAATAGGTTAAAATTATTTTAAAGCTTTAAAAAAAATTGAGAAAAACTAGCGAGACTCAATGGACATATATTTTCCATATATATGAGTTTCAACACATGGTCATGATCAAAATATTGGACAAAACCTCCCAAAACCATTTCTGCTCATTTCAAGGATTTGAAATATTTCTACAGGAAATATTTTCATAAAAATCCAAGAAAATTCTAACATGTCACATATGACATTTTTGATGATCTTGCCAAGTACCATGTCATGGAGAATAGCATAACCCCATGAAACCCTCTCAAAACCACTTCTGTCCTTTTTCAAGTTTAAACATTTTTGCACTGTCAAACATGTCCAAATGCTCTCAAACTTGGTGCACATGCTCAAATGGTGTAATAATGCATCTAGACCAAATGGCACAAGTTGGAGAGAATGTTATCTTGATCAAAGTACCCCAAAACCCTTTCTGTCCAGAACCAAATTTGAACAACTCTACATTGCCAAGTGTGTCCTTTTGATCTGAATTTTTGTGGACATGTTCAAATACTCAAATGATGACACTACACCAAGTGGTGCATCAAGGAGAATAGATTTGCATGACTAAATCTTGGTAAAGCCATTTCTGCTGATTTCTAGGGTTTACAAAAGTTGCATTGGCAACTTTCTCAAAATGGACTCAAACTTGGTGGTCAACACAATTATGTGTGACACTTGATCGTGTTAATTGTCATGTCAAGTGGAGTTAATTTGCTTGATCAAATTTGCATCAAACACCTTCTGGCACTTTTCAAAAATCACAATTTTGACCACTTACACTATTCTCCTTGAGCTCAACTTTTTACCACATCTCCTCCTAGTCTTCTCCTATCTCCGGTAACTCTTCCCTGGCCTCAGATCAATGATTGAGGGGTGAAACACCCCATTTACCCTTCTGGACAGCAGCATTCTTCTCCTTTCTCACCTCCCTCCTCATTCTAGTGGCCCTCCATGGCATCCAATGCTTCCTCCCCTTTCTTTACTCCCTCCTAGAGCTACCAGACATTAGTGGCCGTGCCCACAAGGCATATAAAATGCCATGGCATGCCATTTGGGCGCTCTGGAGCGCGCTACAGTGCGCTCCCGCACTGTAGCCGCCCCCTGCCAAACACCTCGCCACCTCGGGCCTCCCCAGCACGCCCAACGATGCTCCTCGGCATCCTCAACACGACAGCCGGTCGGCCCCCTCCTCCTTCTCCCTCCTCCTGCCCCTGCTCGCACGCACGCCAGCCGCCCGAGTGCACCAGTGAGCAAGCTCACACGCGCAGTGCCCCTGGCCCCCCTGCTCTCTCTCTTCTCTCCCCTAGCTCTGGACCGAATCCAGGAACGCCCCAGACACATCGCAACGAGCTCCTGTGACCCGTGGTGACGGCAACGAGCTCGCCGGCGCACGAGTCCTCGGTGGACCGTCGCCCGCCTATTTAAGGGCCTCCCCGAGCCCTCCTCTCCTCACCACTCGCCCTCTCTCCCTCCCAGAGACCCACGGGACGAAGCCAAACCTCTCCCCGAGCCCTCCATCGCTCCCCATGGCCGGAGCCGAGCCGCCGGACTCCGCCTAAATTCGTGCCCACCTCTCCTCCTCCTTCCCTCTGGACCACACTAGAGCACCACCACCATCACCGCGAGCCCCTCCCGTGCTTCTCCCTCTCCTCCCCGTGGCTGTTCCATGGAGTTCCAGAGATATTTGAAGACCTCGAAGACTTTGGTAAAACAGGCAAGCAGCCCTTTGACCATACTTATGAAACCCTTTTTATGCATGTCATATAGCACTTTATTAGTGTTGCATTGGAATCATGATGAGATGGTAACCACTTTGATGGGTTGCCTCTGTTACTTCCTCGTTGATACTTGCATTGTGCATGACCCTACCTCCTTATGAGAGTTATGCCGATGGGAGTAGATAGGGTGCTAAGTAGTGCTACGCAAAAGGGATGGGAATATGCATGGTGATGGAGACAAAGTATTTTCAAAGGACTTTTCGAAAACCCCGTCGGGTGCCACTTATGCCCGAGGGAGATGATGAGTTGGGTAGCCACTTGATGACGAAGTGGTGTAACGAGGCAA
Source organism: Triticum aestivum (assembly GCF_018294505.1). NCBI lineage: Eukaryota > Viridiplantae > Streptophyta > Magnoliopsida > Poales > Poaceae > Triticum > Triticum aestivum. Next base: position 526,685,632 of record NC_057803.1, on the reverse strand, counting down.
GTGTGTGTGTTGTTTTCAACACGGATTGGTTTAAGTTGCGACCGTTATTCCAACCTTACATGTGCAACCACTCTACCCTTGTATGGGAAAGGGCATTATTGATTACCTAGGCCGATACTAGCTTGGAGCCCGAATTACTAGTGACGGGGGAGAGTTGGTGCTCTCTCTCGGACGGGGTCGTGCCAGGTAGGGCGGCCATGACTGTCTTCACAGGGCACCGGACACACCGTTGGTACCCCGTGCTTGTGGTATGTGCTGAAAATGGGAGCGAGGCTCCACAATTTTAAGATGTGAAATGTTGGGCACGGGGGTTACTTCCAATCGAGTGGACTCTATGTTAGTGTCGTCTAGGGAAAGATAGTGATCGGGTGCTTACCCCGGGTACTTGAGGTACTGCAGGTCGTGGATGACACGGAAGTTCCCCGGATCTTGTGGGTAAAGTGTGCAACCTCTGCAGAGTGTAAAACTATTCGAATAGCCGTGTCCACGGTCAAGGATAGTTGGGTAACTGCTCTTGGGCTACGTCCACTTGTTTACAAACCAGTGTGTGTGGGAAGAACTACTTGGGTCAAGTCAAAGGACTTGACATGGATGAGTTGGGTTGGAGCCCACTCCCTTTGTGTTGATATCTGTAACATGTCCTCTTGGTTACTTGAATTCTCCTGATGCATGTCTTACGAGTTGTTGAACATGTCATTGCACTCAAAAACTAGCTTTCCGCAAAAAAATACCTATATCATGCATTGTTGTATCTTGAACCAAAACATGGGTTGCTTGCGAGTACATTCGAAGTACTCATTGGCTTGCCACTGGTTATTTTATTGGCCAGGCATGAAAGAACATAATATGAAGAAGAGTACCTCGGTGACGAACATGCGAGCTAGGACGCTTCCCAGTCAGAATGCCTGTAGGGTTAAGGCAGATGGCATGGGTCCAAGTTATCGACGAAGATTTCTGCTGCGATGTTATACTCAAGACTTGACCATAATGGTCCTACTTGTGTAATACGGTATGTATGGATGTAAGACTCTTGTTATTCAGCTTCTGTGTGTTCAGTGAGCATTGATCTCTGGGATCACTATACACGTGCATTCGGTGATCACGACTTATGAGTCGGGGTCCCCACAGAGCTGGTATCAGAGCCATCCTGACTATAGGAAGCCTTAGTTAGCATGGTCGTTAGTTAGGGTAAAACTATTTTCAAAACTATTACTAGTTTTCAAAACTATCTATACTTCTCTTCCCTTCTCAGTTTTTTTTTGAAAACTAAGGTATACTTTCCCTATCGATCTCTTCCCTTCAAAACTATTGCAAGCGGTCGCTAGCACCCTCAAGCCCCTGACCACGGGATTCCTTGTAATCCTCGTGGGTAGCCTAGAAGGATTACATCTTGCCAAACACTCACCCACCTCTTCTGAACACAAGATTGGCAACACCACAGCAAGACAATGCTAACAGAAGATACGCCTTTGAAGAATGAGGACATGAAGACCCCGAGGACGGTGACACCTTTGAATTTGCCCAGGATGATGCAACGTTAGCCTATGATGATCATGGCATAGGATATGCGAGATCATGATATACATCGCTAATAGAGTAACCCTGTCACTACCGTTGTTGTATCGGCAACCACCGGTGGATGAGAACCTCGCCATTTGGTCCGCCTCACTATAGTGAGCAGGAAAACGGTTCTCTTCATCCCCCGCTCTTGGTGTCGATGTTGTCATCAACGTAACCGACATGTTGGATTTCTACTATGCCTTGTTAATGTCATTGCATAAAGGATTACCTACCTGGTACCATCGACGCCTTAGAAGACAAAACGGGATCGTCATGAATAAGAAGACAACAGAAGACCGAGTCAATGCCTGCTACGAGGAGCCACCTTCACCCCATCACTTCAACAGGCAAGAAGTTGTTGAAGAATCTTCAGGCTCAACCTGGATCGTTTCATCGAACAACTACAAGAGACGTAGCAACACCTGAGGAAAACTCAGAAGACTGCACGAGGCTCAAGGCACGATTACTAAGTCCGAGAACCCCTAGGGTAGGATGAGTCGTGTACCCCCTATGCACAGTCGAGTCCGTATGATGGTTCGAATAGAACCATGATTGTGTCTTGCTTGTTTTTATTTGTTCGTGTTTTGATATAGGTCGCACTTTTGCCCTAGGCAACAAGTATGTGACTATATCACCTTCCTTACCTTGTTTCTTTTGTTTGGCCCTTTTTGCCACCCATTGTTTGCACCTGCACTATAGAACCCCCCCTTTAGGCATCCCCGTTTATGCTACTTATCCCTCTCATCTCTCTCCTCAACTGAAGACCAGCAAGACAAGATGCACCAAGGAGTCTACTTCGGCAACCAACTAGCACTGAAGAACTTTTCTACAGCCTCCTCGACCAAGTAAAACCCCGTAGAGTCATGTTTAACCCCCCAGACTAGAAACCCATTCTTAGACCCTTCGAGACTTCACGAGATACCCCAGCTCAAGTCCTTAACCATGTGCTTAACCCATAGAATTGCAAGAGAACCAGTTAAGCCTCCGTAACCTTGCTTATCACTGGGCTCATTATGGAACTAGTGGACATAGTGAGCAAGCACATTGTCACCCTAATATAGCACAAGAACTGACGATGCCATAAGGAAGGCCAATTTGAGGATATAGGAATAGAGGACAAATGACTTCATGATTTTGTATCAGTGACCCTGAGGAATTATCTAAGACTTTGGTAAATCATGAGTGATGATTGGATTTGGCCTATACGAGATGATGCTTTTGATGGTATAAGGTTATTTGTTGGAAGGACTAGATAGACTATTGGCATCTCAGAAACCGTGCTTAAGGATAAGATAATAAAATGTTCACTCGCACACTAGAATCCTTGAAACCCTTAAGCCCTACTAAGCCACAACATGGTCGGGTCATTACCATAGGTCTTGACTCTAAATCGAGAACACCTCGGACCATACTCAACCGTGACGACCACCAATACCCCCAGCCTACTTTATGTACCCCGTGAACAAAGTTTTCATGGAGTGCTTAGACAAGATAGTTGTCATCCTTATTTTGGTAACATACTTGTCTACCCGAAGACGGAAGAAGAATCACTGAGCTGGTGAAGAAACATTTGAAGACCGCCATGCCAAGGAGGAAGAACTATACCAACCACCATCGCCAAGAAATAAACGTCCGCGTTGAAGACCAGGTGTATCTGCAAGCCACTTCTCTCAATGGGGCCAAGAATTTCCATGCCAAGGGAACCAACAACAAGGTTCATCAACCCCCTCCGAGATCACCTCAATATGAAGAGTAGACGGCTACCAGCTAGAGTTACCACCTGAGTTACCCATTGTGCACAACGTTTTCCACGCATCACACTCCGGAAACGTTTCCAACTTCCTAACTAGCCCGGTCTCTACAAGGACATCGACCACGAGCCATCGACCTCCAACCCAATATGACCTACGCGGGAGATCCCAATTGCAATCTGGATCAAGCAGGACGACAAACATGAAGCCATGCCATTGAGTACTTCAAGGTTCAATGGAGCACCAAACGGAAGCAGAAGCAGTATGAGGACGTGAAGACTACCCCAAATCCAAGTTTCCGTATTCCTTTCCGCGCCTAGTCTGGGAATCTCGGGGATGAGATTCTTGTAAGGGGAGTAGGTCTGTCACACCCTGATTTTCATGCCACAACACTTAAGCTAATAAATCATGATAAAATGTGGTTTGACAAAAACTTTTGAGTGTTTTGGACCTTGCCTTGTTTGGATTTTGTTTGTTGTTTGCAAGTGCTCTAAAAATCAAATAAATCCTCCAACTCCTATACTTCATCTCCTTGATCCAAACTCTTGAACCAATGATCATGCCATGTGTATAGAGCAATATATTATTTTCTTACAAAAATAATTTGGCCAAAAAGTATTTTCAAAAATTAGTTTTCCAAAAACCCCTGAATTAAGATTTGTACTGCAAGTACTTAATTCAGGGCAGTAAAAATCTTTCCAAAAATATGTTTGACTCCTATTAGATATAGGATACCCAGAAACCACAAAAATATAATTTTAAAAGTTATTTTCCTATTTGATTTAAAGGCTTTTTCTTAAGGCCAGAAATGGTCTTTAATAGGTTAAAATTATTTTAAAGATTTAAAAAATTTTGAGAAAAATTAGGGAGACTCAATGGACATATATTTTCCATATATATGAGTTTCAACACATGGTCATGATCAAAATATTGGACAAAACCTCCCAAAACCATTTCTGCTCATTTCAAGGATTTGAAAAATTTCTACAGGAAATATTTTCATAAAAATCCAAGAAAATTCTAACATGTCACATAGGACATTTTTGATGATCTTGCCAAGTACCATGTCATGGAGAATAGTATAACCCCATGAAACCCTCTCAAAACCACTTCTATCCTTTTTCAAGTTTGAACATTTTTGCACTGTCAAACATGTCCAAATGCTCTCAAACTTGGTGCACATGCTCAAATGGTGCAATAATGCATCTAGAACAAATGGAACAAGTTGGATAGAATGTTATCTTTATCAAAGTACCCCAAAACCCTTTTTGTCCAGAACCAAATTTGAACAACTGTACATTGCCAAGTGTGTCCTTTTGATCTGAATTTTTGTGGACATGTTCAAATCCTCAAATGATGACACTACACCAAGTGGTGCATCAAGGAGAATAGATTTGCATGACTAAATCTTGGTAAAGCCATTTCTGCTGATTTCTAGGGTTTACAAAAGTTGCATTGGCAACTTTCTCAAAATGGACTCAAACTTGGTGGTCAACCACAATTATGTGTGACACTTGATCCTGTTAATTCTCATGTGAAGTGGAGTTAATTTGCTTGCCCAAATTTGCATCAAACACCTTCTGTCACTTTTCAAAAATCACCATTTTGACCACTTACACTATTCTCCTTGAGCTCAACTTTTTACCACATCTCCTCCTAGTCTTCTCCTATCTCCAGTAACTCTTCCCTGGCCTCAGATCAGTGATTCAGGGGTGAAAGACCCCCATTTACCCTTCTGGACAGCAGCATTCTTCTCCTTTCTCACCTCCCTCCTCATTCCAGTGGCCCTCCATGGCATCCAATGCTACCTCCCCTTTCTTTACTCCCTCCTAGAGCTACCAGACATTAGTGGCCGCGCCCACAAGGCATATAAAATGCCATGGCATGCCATTTGGGCGCTCTGGAGCGCGCTACAATGCGCTCCCGCACTGTAGCCGCCCCCTGCCAAGAACCTCCGGCCACCTCGGGCCTCCCCAGCACGCCGGACGATGCTGCTCGGCATCCTCAACACGACAGCCGGTCGGCCCCCTCCTCCTTCTCCCTCCTCCTGCCCCTGCTCGCACGCGCGCCAGCCGCCCGAGTGCACCAGTGAGCAAGCTCACATGCGCGGTGCCCCTGGCCCCCCTGCTCTCTCTCTTCTCTCCCCTAGCTCTGGACCGAATCCAAGAACGCCCCAGACACATCGCGACGAGCTCCTGTGACCCGTGGTGACGGCAACGAGCTCGCCGGCGCACGAGTCCTCGGTGGACCGTCGCTCGCCTATTTAAGGGCCTCCCCGAGCCCTCCTCTCCTCACCACTCGCCCTCTCTCCCTCCCAGAGACCCACGGGACGAAGCCAAACCTCTTCTCGATCCCTCCATCACTCCCCATGGCCGGAGCCGAGCCGCCGGACTCCGCCTAAATTCGTGCCCACCTCTCCTCCTCCTTCCCTCTGGACCGCACTAGAGCACCACCACCATCACCGCGAGCCCCTCCCGTGCTTCTCCCTCTCCTCCCCGTGGTTGTTCCATGGAGTTCCAGAGATATTTGAAGACCTCGAAGACTTTGGTAAAACAGGCAAGCAGCCCTTTGACCATACTTATGAAACCCTTTTTATGCATGTCATATAGCACTTTATTAGTGTTGCATCGGAATCATGATGAGATGGTAACCACTTTGATGGGTTGCCTCTGTTACTTCCTCGTTGATACTTGCATTGTGCATGACCCTACCTCCTTATGAGGGTTATGCCGGTGGGAGTAGATAGGATGCTAAGTAGTGCTACGCAAAAGGGATGGGAATATGCATGGTGATGGAGACAAAGTATTTTCAAAGGACTTTTCGAGAACCCCGTCGGGTGCCACTTATGCCCGAGGGAGATGATGAGTTGGGTAGCCACTTGATGACGAAGTGGTGTACCGAGGCAAGTGTGTGTGTTGTTTTCAAAACGGATTGGTTTAAGTTGCGACCGTTATTCCAACCTTACATGCGCAACCACTCTACCCTTGTATGGGAAAGGGCATTATTGATTCCCTAGGCCGATACTGTCACATCCCTAGCTTCTGGTAATGCTCTAGGCTAGCTTCATGTGTGCATCATGTCTATATTCCGAAAGTTGAAATGAGGAAATTGAAAGCCTCGGAAATAATTTTAATAAAGGGCAAGAAACCCTAAAATTGCAATCAGTAAATCCAAAATGCCCTAGAAATAGCTCTGACAATTTTGGCAAGAGTTATAAATCAAACCAAAATTTTGGGACATTTCTAAGGAATTATTTGGGCTCTGATTTTAAATCAATATTTTATTTGAATTTGGAGTTATATTCATAATATATAATGAATATATTTTCAAATGCCCTGAGATATTTTATGTTTATGAGGAGTAGACCTTAAGTGACATAAAATTATCCAGGGGAGTTTTGGCACTGTTTTCAAATTTGTTTGAATTTGAATTCAGTGGCAATTAAATAGAAAACAGAACAGAAATATAAAAAAAAAGAGAGAAGCCCAGCCACTTACCTGGCGCCCACTTACCTGGCCCAGCTCCTCCAGCGGCCCAGCCCGCCACCGCTACCCCCCCTGTCGCCTTCCTCCTCTGCCAGGAGGACGGGCACGCGCCCGGCGCGCGCGGCCACGCGCCCCGGCCACCTCCTCCCTCCCAGCCTGCTTGGCTCCTCCTCGACGCCCCGGTGACGCCACGCGGCCCCCTCGACCCTCTCTCACTCTCCCGTGTCTCTCCCTCCGTCCCTATCCCCCTCTGCTCTCTCTCTCTCCCGCGACCGAACGGAGCCGTCTCCGCCGACCAGCGCTCGTGCGGCCGCAGCCATCCCGAAGCCTCTCCGACATGCCCTCGCGCTCCGCCGGTCCTCCCTCGTCCTCCTCGTCGTCTCACGCGACCAGAGGAGCCCCGGAGCGCCGCCCCGACGTTTTCCCCCTCCTCGGCCACCGGAGATCCGCCTCGCCGTCCCGCTCACTCCGACGCTTCCCCGGCCCCGTCGTCTGCACCGGCCAACTCCTCGTGAGCTCCTCTTCCTTCTCCCCCTAGTCACGTTGCTCGAGCTGCCCCCAAACCCCGTTGGCCATCACAGCCGAGAGCTTGGCTCCGCCGGCCATGGCGCCGCCGTGGCCAGGGCCACCGCAGCCCGCGCCTGAGCACGTCACCGTGCTCGGTGAACCCCCAGGAGCATGTAGCACTCCTCGTTTTCTCCTTTAGTGTGTCGTAGCATCGCCACCGTTCGCGCCCGAACTCCGGCCGCCGCGGAAGCGGACGCCGCCGTCGATCTCAGTCGTCTTCAGCGACCCCACTAGCACCAGACGACGCGGACGAGGCTCGGGGTTCCAACGGTGCCATCCGCGCCTCGAACCGTGGCCTGTGCTGCGATTCCGCGCATCGCCGCCGTCTCGGACCTCGCCAGCGGTTAGTCGCCGGTAGGTTTGACCGAGTTGACCAGGGTTTGACCCCCCTGGGTCATTAACATGTGGGCCCGAGGCCCTGCTAATTTAGTTTAGATGCTAATTAAATTTTAGCTAACCCACTGACTCACTGACAGGTGGGGCCCAGCCCTGTTAATTAACCCAGTTTAGTTTAGTTAAATTCTAACTAAACTAATTTCACTGACACGCGGGACCCACTGTCAGGTTTGACTGGACAGTGACCTGTTGACCTGCTGACGTCACACTGACGTCAGGCTGACGCAATAATGAATTACTGGAATTATTAATATTCTGAAATTCCAGAAAATTGTATAAACTTCTAAAAATCATAGAAATTCAACCGTAACTCCAAATTAAATAATTTATATATGAAAAATTATCAGAAAAATTCAAGGAATCCATCTGTACCATTTTCATGCATGTTAGAACAACTTATAGCTGCTGTTTAGCACAAATCAATTAAATGGCATTTAAATAACCATATATGGAGTTGGAATTTGAATCATGTATTCAAACCAACCTCATTTAAATCATAGCTAGGTGCATTAGCCCAAAACACCAGCATATTGCCATGTCATAGCATGCATCATATTGTGCATTGCATTGATTGTGTTCCTTCTTGTTTGCCGGTATTTGTCCCCTCTCGATAGACGTGATACCGATGATGTGATCGTTGACACTGATGAAGACTCAATGCTATCTTCAGAAGTGCCAGGCAAGCAAAACCCCCTTATTCATTCCGATACAATCCTGCTCTCTCGCTCCTGCTCTCTATTACTGCATTAGGACAACAACGAATCATTTGTTACTTGCTGCGGTAGCTGAACCCCTTTATCCTTTGCATGACCTGTTATTCAACAGTAAATAGATGAAACCCACTAGTATGAGTAGGAGTTGTTTGAGACCTGTTGTGCCTACTCATTCTTGCTTGTTTGTCATGCCTGCTACAGCTTAGAGTTGAGTCAGGCCTGATTCATCGGGAATGAATCAGAGGCGTGTGAACATGTCCTACTGTGTGTGAGCTAAGTGAGTGAACACGATTTGGTAAAGGTAGCGGTGAGAGGCCATGTAGGAGTACATGGTGGGTTGTCTCATTGAAGCCGTCCTTAGGAACTGAGTTCTGTGTTTGTGATCCATGATTCAGCTACTACCATACATTGGGCCCTGAAATATGACCCCGCTCGACTTCTTAATCACCCTTGTCCTCTGTCCAGGAGTTGCAAGTAGTTTCTGGTGTTTGTAGTATGCTGGAGGCCGTGGGCAGCGCTGACCGGAGGGGTGGGCTGTGATGCGGTAGGCACGTGGCACAGTGTACCGGGCGCCCGTTTGGTGTCTCGGGAACCCTGTTCACATTGTTTGGGGCTGTGAGCGAAACTCCGGCTGGATCTCCTCATGGATGGAACCCGAATAGGCGATAAACCTGGACTAGAGACTTGAGTGTTTAGGTAGGTTGTGGTCTACACCCACGTCGGCTTTCGCTTGAAGTCTGCCGAGCACATGTCGTGTGCAGACGCTAAGTGGTGGAAACATGTATGAAGAAGTACACCCATGCAGGGTTAACATCATCTATTCGAATAGCCGTGTCCGCGGAAAAGGACTTCTGGGTTGCTTATATCAGTTCATAGACAAGTGAAAGTGGATACTCTAAAATACGCAAGATAAGCGTGAGTGCTATGGATGGCGTTCTCGTAGGGAGACGGGAGCGGATCCATAGTGGTGTATTGATATGGTGAATATGTGGACTCGTGTGCGCCACCTCAAAAGAGTTACATTGCAGTCGTAGTTCAGGTTAGCCACTGAGTCAAAGCTGGCTTGCTGCAGTTAAACCCCACCATCCCCTTGTTGATAATGATGCATATGTAGTTAGTTCTGATGTAAGTCTTGTTGGGTACATTTGTACTCACGTTTGCCTATTTTATGTTTTTGCAGAGAGACTTCAGTCTCACTAGTAATTCCGCGTGGTCTTCGACGTTTAGCTTGTTACCTCAGCTACGATCTTGTGCCCTCGGCAGGATCTGGTAGATAGTTAGGCTTTCAGCCTTTTTCATTTATAGATGTCTGTACTCAGACATGATAGCTTCCGCTTGTGCTTTGACTTGTATGCTCTGAATGTTGGGTCGTGAGACCCATGTTTGTAATATCCCGCTCCTCGGAGCCTAATGAATAAATATTTGAGTCGTAGAGTCATGTTGTGATGCCATGTTGTATTTGCACATATCGAGCATATTGTGTGTATGTTATTGAAATGCTTGGTATGTGTGGGATCTGGCTATCTAGTTGTTTATCCTTAGTAGCCTCTCTTACCGGGAAATGTCTCCTAGTGCTTCCACTGAGCCATGGTAGCTTGCTACTGCTCCGGAACACTTAGGCTGGCCGGCATGTGTCCTTCTTCGTTCCTGTGTCTGTCCCTTCAGGGAAACGTCACGCGATGAATACCGGAGTCCTGTTAGCCCGCTACAGCCCGGTTCACCGGAGTCCTGCTAGCCCAGTGCTACATCCTGGATTCACTCGCTGATGACCGACACGTTCGATGCTGGGTCATGGATGCCTGTCCCGGTAAGTTAGTACCACTTTGGGTTTACGACTAGCCATGTCAGCCCGGGCTCCTTATCATATGGATGCTAGCGACACTATCATATACGTGTGCCCAAAGGCGCAAACGGTCCCGGGCAAAGGTAAGGCGACACCCGTGGGAATACCGTGCGTGAGGCCGCAAAGTGATATGAGGTGTTACATGCTAGATCGATGTGGCATTGAGTCGGGGTCCTGACAGTGTTGGTATCAGAGCTTGACTGCCTGTAGGTTTACCGAGCCAAACTGGTCGAAGTTGAGTCTAGAAATTCTTTAGTTATATAAGGGAATTGATTGTGGGATGGAACGTAAGGCTCTTTTTACTCCTTATACCTCATGCCCTTCTGATCTGAGTCATCTTATCTTTCCTACGGGGATTAAGAACTAGGCTATCTCTTCTTTCTATCAGGATCATGTGTTTCTAATCCGTAGACTTATAGATTGTTGGACTTAAGCCTCGTTTCAGTTCCTATTACTTCCATATGTTAACTATTGATCTCGAAACCTTGATATTGTGCTTCTGAGTGGTTATGCCACCATTTTTGTGAATGTCTCAAATCTTTTCTGAGCATTTACAGCCGTTATGCTGTCCGAGTCACCCCAGGTTTCTGAATAGTCTGAAGCATTTGCAAAATCCCTTCCTCCCGTTCCGATGTTCCTTTGGGCCAGATTAACCACACTAATCGGTGAGTTGAGGTAAATTATTGCCTTGACATATATGTTGGAGCTATTATTATGACCCTAGGTGTTTTAGGGAGTCACCTAGTAATCTAGCAATGTTTTGTGTTCCCAGTGTGAAGATTCTGGCCATCATTCTCGAAAGCATCCCGTGGTGCTACTTAGTAGTAGGCATTCTACTCCTGGGTTCTGAACCCGAGATTCACTCTACTTACTTCATGTTGATAGGGTTTGCTAGTTCCTTTAGGATATTAGTAACTTTTGCATTAGTCCTCGAGGTCCATGGTATTTTCCTTCTTCCAAATACCATGAACCATTCAGGCAGAAGTTATTGGATCAAAATATCACAATTAGAGTACTCTTGAGGAGTTCTCCATTCATAAATCGTGACTCTGCCAGTCCTACCTCTCTGCATGGGTTATCCAGAAGAAACATGTGGAACTTGGTTCGACATACTAATCTATGCATCCACAACTCAGAAAATTATATGTTCTTTGAGTTGCCCCTCTTAGTTGTCTTCTGACCCTCGTCTATCATTTGATAGTCAAGAGTATGCGTGCGTTCATTCATCGATGCCTATTACTCTTGTGGTCCGTCAAGCCATTCTATTCCAGAATGACTAGGAGAAACAAACTCTAGTACCTTGTCCATTTCCAGGATTGGGTCAAAGAAGTTGTGCTTCGCAGATCAAATTGCTAATCCAGCTTTTGTTCTGCTCTACCTTGGAGTATTACCATCTTTATATCGGGAATGTTATAGGAATTGCACACCACCCTATGAACTCTTGGTACAGTGATACTTCTTGCCATCATTGTTCATTCCTCGGTTCCTGTGTTATTGTAATCGGAATGTCGACAAGTGAATCGTGATGTGTGAAATCAATACTCCTAGCAACCTCGTTGCTTGGTAGTTAAAGGACAATAATTTCATTCTTAGCGTGTTGGTTCTTGAATCATCATTCTAAGACTGTTCGTGCTACCTAGTCCTTATTTCTGGTGCACTCTCCGATCAGTGAGTTAGGATAGTGCCAATCCTTGCTTATTTGATCATATCGTCTTGCCCTGGAAAGCAAGATTGTTCTCGAGCTTAGTAACATACCGGTGGTTCGTGATTTTCCGAAGATCTTCTCGGAAGTATTACCAGGTTGTCACCTGACCGCTGTGTTGAGCTCGTGATCAAGTTGGTTTCTTGTGAACCACCCTCTCTCCAAGATCGGTGTTAGATATCCCTGAGCTAGTTGGTTAAGCTAGACAACAACTTGGAGAGTTGGAAGATAAAAGCTTGCCTGACTTAGTTCGTTCCAAAGGGATATTCTTGTGTAGTGTGTGTTGAAGAAAGATGATATCTTCATCGATTGGTCCCTGTGATCAGTTGTTGGACCTATTGTCTTATCAATCCTTTGATTTGAGTGTGGGCCATCGTCAAGTCAAATCAGTACCAACGATGCTCGTAATGTTGTCTTACTCGTGGTTGATCCCTCGAGCATACACCATTATATCTTTTGGGTCTGACCAATGCTATCACTTGTTCACATAATTATGGAATTCCATTTACATGGAAATCTCGATGAGTTGTTGTTGAGCCCATCAGCAGCATTTTGTCTCTCCCATGAGTCTTGTTGAACATCAACCTAGTGTTGGAAACTTGTGTAAGCATTTCTTCGTGTTTCGTTCATGAAGCATATGTTTGGATGAAGGTAGTGACTTCCTTTAATTCATGTGCATCTGATGCAAGTTGCCGCCGTGGATTCGAGAAAGTCAATGTTGCTTTCTTTCGAATCATTCCAAATCAGTCATGCACACGTGCGAAGAATTCTGTGGTTTGAAGACTTGCAACCTTCAATCTATATGTATCCCTAGCACACCAAGCCACTGATTGATTTGTTCAAGGAGAAGGAGTTCCTTCATAAGAGCTAATCCGGACTTATGTAAGGACTTCGATACCCTCGTTGATGGTTCCCAACCTGAACTCGGTAGTGTTTTATTGTAAGACTACCACGTGGTCATGCTTGTCTAGGACATCGTGTTCACACGTGTGTAGCAGAACCAGCTCATGTTTTGGAGTTTGCTATCGTAGTTCATTTTCCGAGAATCTCGCAACGTTATCTCGTCGAATTGTGTTGCAAACTTTCATTTATCTTCCTAGACTCGATGAGTCTGGAATATCCTGACACCAACCAGATCTGAATCTCAGGCAGATATGATGGTTTGGAACATTTCCCAAGAACTATAATATCGGTCCCTCGGAAACCGGTAAAGTGGATGTCGTGGCCTACACACCCAGCCGGAAGACCTGTTATTATAATATCTTGATTGAGGAAGTTGGCCACCTCCCCATAGGGATTTCGTAGGATTTACTCCCTAGTTGCCCCTATGGATTTTTGTGTTCCCGAAGTCCGACCTTTTTACTTGATGTTTTAGATATCAAACCATATCTATGAATGGGTTACACTAGCACATCAAGGAGAACATTAGAAGCGGAGTGCTAAATGTCTCTCGGTCGATCATCCAGATTTTATTTCCTTGGCCCCGCCAAGGGTGAAATCTGAGAAGGTGTTATCTTCCTTTGCATCTGCATCCTCCATCACCATTCATCATGGTAGTAAGTTGTGTTACCGGACCCTTGACACGGATGTTGGTAAAACCTTGATGATTATGGAATTGCTCAAGTTCTTGAGAGCACGCGCAAGTGCTAGGTTTGATCGTCGGCATTAACCGTATAGTGCTCTCAGTTTCCTCGGCAATGCTATGACCTTTTCAAACAGTGAATTCACTCTCTATTGTTGGGTTCTTCCCCAGCTACTAGAATCATTCCCATCATTTGCATTTTGTTCCTGGCTTGCACCGCCATTGTGCCACCCTACTCTGGATTACCCTTCTCAGTAATTACTGATCAGGATCATTTTCAAAAGTGGTTCTACCATGGGTCTCATCCATTTCCGATGATAAACAAAATCATCTATGACGTTGTCTTCAACAAGGTAATCCACATCATCCAAGTCCGAGTATGCCATTCTACCGACCCCCTCCAAACGATCGCTCGAGAATTGCCTTAGGCTGGTTTAAAGAGTTTCAATGATCTCTGAATCAAAGGTAATTCTTTTTGCCACTTAAGGGGATATATCTACGAGTCACCATCCCTAAGGTGCCTCGTTTTGGTATCATGGCAACTCAACTCCTCGCTACGTTGACAATCGATTACCACCTTCTTAAGCGTGGAATTATTGTCCACCTAGTGAACCTTCGTCATCCGTTTCTTTACACCCCTCTTGATGTGTATCTCGTGTCTCAACCCGAGAGATGGTTCTATGTCTCATTCCGTGAGTTGTTCGACCTTCGAGAAGATCGATCCTTCTAGAGTTTTCCTTTCCTCTTCTTGTCAGGATTAGCTAGAGTTCTCAGAGCAAGACATCAAGACAATGATGGTGATCGAATCAATGTTCTTATGAAGGGCAACCTAGATCGTGAAGATTGTGTTAGGTCGCGTTCCCCATCGTCTTACCCTACACTTGAATCTCGGGTCGAGATTCTTGTTTAGTGGGGGTGAGTTGTCACATCCCTAGCTTCTGGTAATGCTCTAGGCTAGCTTCATGTGTGCATCATGTCTATATTCCGAAAGTTGAAATGAGGAAATTGAAAGCCTCGGAAATCATTTTAATAAAGGGGCAAGAAACCCTAAAATTGCAATCAGTAAATCCAAAATGCCCTAGAAATAGCTCTGACAATTTTGGCAAGAGTTATAAATCAAACCAAAATTTTGGGACATTTCTAAGGAATTATTTGGGCTCTGATTTTAAATCAATATTTTATTTGAATTTGGAGTTATATTCATAATATATAATGAATATATTTTCAAATGCCCTGAGATATTTTATGTTTATGAGGAGTAGACCTTAAGTGACATAAAATTATCCAGGGGAGTTTTGGCATTGTTTTCAAATTTGTTTGAATTTGAATTCAGTGGCAATTAAATAGAAAACAGAACAGAAATATAAAAAAAAGAGAGAAGCCCAGCCACTTACCTGGCCCAGCTCCTCCAGCAGCCCAGCCCGCCACCGCTACCCCCCCTGTCGCCTTCCTCCTCTGCCAGGAGGACGGGCACGCGCCCGGCGCGCGCGGCCACGCGCCCCGGCCACCTCCTCCCTCCCAGTCTGCTTGGCTCCTCCTCGATGCCCCGGTGACGCCACGCGGCCCCCTCGACCCTCTCTCACTCTCCCGTGTCTCTCCCTCCGTCCCTATCCCCCTCTGCTCTCTCTCTCTCCCACGACCGAACGGAGCCGTCGCCGCCGACCAGCGCTCGTGCGGCCGCAGCCATCCCGAAGCCTCTCCGACACGCCCTCACGCTCCGCCGGTCCTCCCTCGTCCTCCTCGTCGTCTCACGCGACCAGAGGAGCCCCGGAGCGCCGCCCCGACGTTTTCCCCCTCCTCGGCCACCGGAGATCCACCTCGCCGTCCCGCTCGCTCCGACGCTTCCCCGGCCCCGTCGTCTGCACCGGCCAACTCCCCGTGAGCTCCTCTTCCTTCTCCCCCTAGTCACGTTGCTCGAGCTGCCCCCAAACCCCGTTGGCCATCATAGCCGAGAGCTCGGCTCCGCCGGCCATGGCGCCGCCGTGGCCAGGGCCACCGCAGCCCGCGCCTGAGCACGTCACCGTGCTCGGTGAACCCCCAGGAGCACGTAGCACTCCTCGTTTTCTCCTTTAGTGCGCCGTAGCATCGCCACCGTTCGCGCCCGAACTCCGGCCGCCGCGGAAGCGGACGCCACCGTCGATCTGAGTCGTCTCCGGCGACCCCACTAGCACCAGACGACGCGGACGAGGCTCGGGGTTCCAACGGTGCCATCCGCGCCTCGAACCGTGGCCTGTGCTGCGATTCCGCGCATCGCCGCCGTCTCAGACCTCGCCGGCGGTTAGTCGCCGGCAGGTTTGACCGAGTTGACCAGGGTTTGACCCCCCTGGGTCATTAACATGTGGGCCCGAGGCCCTGCTAATTTACTTTAGATGCTAATTAAATTTTAGCTAACCCACTGACTCACTGACAGGTGGGGCCCAGCCCTGTTAATTAACCCAGTTTAGTTAAATTCTAACTAAACTAATTTCACTGACACGCGGGACCCACTGTAAGGTTTGACTGGACAGTGACCTGTTGACCTGCTGACGTCACACTGACGTCAGGCTGACGCAATAATGAATTACTGGAATTATTAATATTCTGAAATTCCAGAAAATTGTATAAACTTCTAAAAATCATAGAAATTCAACCGTAACTCCAAATTAAATAATTTATATATGAAACATTATCAGAAAAATTCAAGGAATCCATCTGCACCATTTTCATGCATGTTAGAACAACTTATAGCTGCTGTTTAGCACAAATCAATTAAATGGCATTTAAATAACCATATATGGAGTTGGAATTTGAATCATGTATTCAAACCAACCTCATTTAAATCATAGCTAGGTGCATTAGCCCAAAACACCAGCATATTGCCATGTCATAGAATGCATCATATTGTGCATTGCATTGATTGTGTTCCTTCTTGTTTGCCAGTATTTGTCCCCTCTCGATAGACGTGATACCGATGATGTGATCGTTGACACTGATGAAGACTCAATGCTATCTTCAGAAGTGCCAGGCAAGCAAAACCCCCTTGTTCATTCCGATACAATCCTACTCTCTCGCTCCTGCTCTCTATTACTGCATTAGGACAACAACGAATCATTTGTTACTTGCTGCGGTAGCTGAACCCCTTTATCCTTTGCATGACCTGTCATTCCACAGTAAATAGATGAAACCCACTAGTATGAGTAGGAGTTATTTGAGCCCTGTTGTGCCTACTCATTCTTGCTTGTTTGTCATGCCTGCTACTGCTTAGAGTTGAGTCAGGCCTGATTCATCGGGAATGAATCAGAGGCGTGTGAACATGTCCTACTGTGTGTGAGCTAAGTGAGTGAACACGATTTGGTAAAGGTAGCGGTGAGAGGCCATGTAGGAGTACATGGTGGGTTGTCTCATTGAAGCCGTCCTTAGGAACTGAGTTCTGTGTTTGTGATCCATGATTCAGCTACTACCATACATTGGGCCCTGAAGTATGACCCCGCTCGACTTCTTAATCACCCTTGTCCTCTGTCCAGGAGTTGCAAGTAGTTTCTGGTGTTTGTAGTATGCTGGAGGCCGTGGGCAGCGCTGACCGGAGGGGTGGGCTGTGATGCGGTAGGCACGTGGCACGGTGTACCGGGCGCCCGTTTGGTGTCTCGGGAACCCTGTTCACATCGTTTGGGGCTGTGAGCGAAACTCCGGCCGGATCTCCTCATGGATGGAACCCGAATAGGCGATAAACCTGGACTAGAGACTTGAGTGTTTAGGTAGGTCGTGGTCTACACCCACGTTGGCTTTCGCTTGAAGTCTGGCGAGCACATGTCGTGTGCAGACGCTAAGTGGTGGAAACATGTATGAAGATGTACACCCCTGCAGGGTTAACATCATCTATTCGAATAGCCGTGTCCGCGAAAAAGGACTTCTGGGTTGCTTATATCAGTTCATAGACAAGTGAAAGTGGATACTCTAAAATACGCAAGATAAGCGTGAGTGCTATGGATGGCGTTCTCGTAGGGAGACGGGAGCGGATCCATAGTGGTGTATTGATATGGTGAATATGTGGACTCGTGTGCGCCACCTCAAAAGAGTTACATTGCAGTCGTAGTTCAGGTTAGCCACTGAGTCAAAGCTGGCTTGCTGCAGTTAAACCCCACCATCCCCTTGCTAATAATGATGCATATGTAGTTAGTTCTGATGTAAGTCTTGCTGGGTACATTTGTACTCACGTTTGCCTATTTTATGTTTTTGCAGAGAGACTTCAGTCTCACTAGTAATTCCGCGTGGTCTTCGACATTTAGCTTGTTACCTCAGCTACGATCTTGTGCCCTCGGCAGGATCTGGTAGATAGTTAGGCTTTCAGCCTTTTTCATTTATAGATGTCTGTACTCAGACATGATAGCTTCCGCTTGTGCTTTGACTTGTATGCTCTGAATGTTGGGTCGTGAGACCCATGTTTGTAATATCCCGCTCCTCAGAGCCTAATGAATAAATATTTGAGTCGTAGAGTCATGTTGTGATGCCATGTTGTATTTGCACATATCGAGCATATTGTGTGTATGTTATTGAAATGCTTGGTATGTGTGGGATCTGGCTATCTAGTTGTTTATCCTTAGTAGCCTCTCTTACCGGGAAATGTCTCCTAGTGCTTCCACTGAGCCATGGTAGCTTGCTACTGCTCCGGAACACTTAGGCTGGCCGGCATGTGTCCTTCTTTGTTCCTGTGTCTGTCCCTTCGGGGAAACGTCACGCGATGAATACCAGAGTCCTGTTAGCCCGCTACAGCCCGGTTCACCGGAGTCCTGCTAGCCCAGTGCTACAGCCTAGATTCACTCGCTGATGACCGACACGTTCGATGCTGGGTCATGGATGCCTGTCCCGGTAAGTTAGTACCACTTTGGGTTTACAACTAGCCATGTCAGCCCGGGCTCCTTATCATATGGATGCTAGCAACACTATCATATACGTGTGCCAAAAGGCGCAAACGGTCCCGGGCAAAGGTAAGGCGACACTCGTGGGAATACCGTGCGTGAGGCCGCAAAGTGATATGAGGTGTTACATGCTAGATCGATGTGGCATTGAGTCGGGGTCCTGACAGATACTATCTTGGAGCTTGCATTACTAGTGATGGGGGAGAGTTGGTGCTCTCTCTCGGGACGGGGTCATGCCAGGTAGGGCGGCCATGACTGTCTTCACAAGGCACCGGACACACCGTTGGTACCCTGTGCTTGTGGTATGTGATGAAAATGGGAGTGAGGCTCCACAATTTTAAGATGTGAAATGTTGGGCATGGGGGTTACTGCCAATCGAGTGGACTCTATGTTAGTGTCGTCTAGGGAAAGATAGTGATCGGGTGCTTACCCCGGGTACTTGAGGTACCGCGGGTCGTGGATGACACGGAAGTTCCTCGGATCTTGTGGGTAAAGTGTGCAACCTCTGCAGAGTGTAAAACTATTCGAATAGCCGTGTCCACGGTCAAGGACAGTTGGGTAACCGCTCTTGGGCTACGTCCACTTGTTTACAAACCAGTGTGTGTGGGAAGAACTACTTGGGTCAAGTCAAAGGACTTGACATGGATGAGTTGGGTTGGATCCCACTCCCTTTGTGTTGATATCTGTAACCTGTCCTCTTGGTTACTTGAATTCTCCTGATGCATGTCTTACGAGTTGTTGAACATGTCATTGCACTCAAAAACTAGCTTCCCGCAAAAAAATTTACCTATATCATGCATTGTTGTATCTTGAACCAAAACATGGGTTGCTTGCGAGTACATTCTAAGTACTCATTGGCTTGCCACTGGTTATTTTATTGGCCAGGCATGAAAGAACATAATATGAAGAAGAGTACCTCGGTGACGAACATGCGAGCTAGGACGCTTCCCAGTCAGAATGCCTATAGGGTTAAGGCAGATGGCATGGATCCAAGTTATTGACGAAGATTTCCGCTGTGATGTTATACTCAAGACTTGACCATAATGGTCCTACTTGTGTAATACGGTATGTATGGATGTAAGACTCTTATTATTCAGCTTCTGTGTGTTCAGTGAGCATTGATATCTGGGATCACTGTACACGTGCATTCGGTGATCACGACTTATGAGTCGGGGTCCCTACACAGGCCCTCTGCCCGGCCGCGGCCTTGGCCTCTGCCGCGCTCGCGCGTGCACGCCCGCCTCCCCCCGGTCTTCTCTGTCCTGCTAGATCGGGCCGGCCCTTTTCTAATTGGGGTTAGATTAGGCCTAACCCCCTGATATTGATAATCCCACCCTCTTAAAAATATTAGAAGTAGTTAAAAAAAGGGGAAAAGAAAAGCCCTAGACAATGACAGGTGGGACCCCCGGGACCACGTTGACCAGTCAACGGGTCAACGTTGACGGCTAACTAGGCAGTCAACGGGGCCCACTGTCAGCCCCTGGTACAGTGATGGGTGCACTTGACTGGGTGCACCTAGCCTTTTTTCTTTTATTTTATTTGAAATTAAATAAATTCCAGAAATTCTAAAAATGATTTAAAACTTTAGAAAATCATATAAAATGAACTGTAGCTCAGATGAAAATACTTTCTACATGAAAGTTGCTCAAAACGACGAGATAAATCCGAATATGCAGCCCGTTTGTCCGCCACACACCCCTAGCATATCGAACACTCAACTTTCCCCCTTCGATTCATCTGTCCGAAAACGCGAAACACCCTGGGATACTTTCCCGGATGTTTCCCCCTTCGCCGGTATCACCTACTACTGCGTTAGGGCACACCTAGCACCGTGTATTGCCATGTTCTACCTTGTGTTGCTTTGATTGCTCTATTTTTTATTGTGTTCCCCCTCCATTATTTCTTTCCGGTAGACCGCGAGACTGCCGGCAACCCCCACTTCGACTACGGTGTTGATGACCCCTCCTTCTCGGTTGAGCTTCCAGGCAAGCCCCCCCCCCCCTTGATCACTAGATATCGCCTACTCTTCTCTATACTACTTGCATTAGAGTAGTGTAGCATGTTACTGCTTTCCGTTAATCCTATTCTGATGCATAGCCTGTCCTTGCTACTACTGTTGTTACCTTTACCTGCTATCCTAATGCTTAGTATAAGATGCTAGTGTTCCATCAGTGGCCCTACACTCTTGTCCATCTGCCATGCTATACTACTGGGTCGTGATCACTTCGGGAGGTGATCACGAGCATATGCAATATACTTATACTGTTACATTACTTGTGATACTGTTCGGAGATGGGGGCTGAAGGGGCAGGTGGCTCCATCCAGGTAGTGGTGGGCCTGAGTTCCCGACGGCCCCCGACTGTTACTTTGAAGCGGAGCGACAGGACAGGTTGAGACCACCTAGGAGAGAGGTGGGCCTGTCCCTGGTCGGCGTTCGCGGATACTTAACATGCTTAACGAGATCTTGATATTTGATCTGAGTCTGGTCATTGGCCTATACGCACTAACCATCTACGCAGGGATAGTTATGGGCACTCGACGTCGTGGTATCAGCCGAAGCCTTCGTGACGTCAGCGACTGAGCGACGCGCGCCGGGTTGGACCGTGTAACCCAACTTCCTTTGTAATGGAGGTTGCTAAGTCTGCTCTCCGGCCGCGTATGCAACGTGCAGGTGTGCAATGGGTGATGGGCCCAGACCCCTGCGCCATAGGATTTAGACCGGCGTGCTGACCTCTCTGTTGTGCCTAGGTAGGGCTGCGACGTGTTGATCTTCTGAGACCGGGCATGACCCAGAAAAGTGTGTCCGGACAAAGGGGATCGAGCGTGTTGGGAAATGTGGTGCACCCCTGCAGGGAAGTTAATCTATTCGAATAGCCGTGATCTTCGGTTACAGGACGACTTGGAGTTGTACCTTGACCTTATGACAACTAGAACCGGATACTTAATAAAGCACACCCTTCCAAGTGCCAGATACAACCGGTGATCGCTCTCTCACAGGGCGACGAGGGGAGGATCATCGGTTAGGATTATGCTACACGATGCTACTTGGTGAACTTACCATCTACTCTCTTCTCCTGCTGCAAGATGGAGGTTACCAGAAGCGTAGTATTCGATTGGACTAGCTAACCCCCTCTTATTCCGGCTTTCTGCAGTTCAGTCCACATATGATACCCTTATTCCATTTGATACCAATGCATATATATGTAGTGTAGCTCCTTGCTTGCAAGTACTTTGGATGAGTACTCGCGGTAGCTTTGCTCCCTCTTTTCCCCCTTTTCTATACCCGATTGCTGCGACCAGACGTTGGAGCCCAGGAGCCAGACGCCACCATCGACGACTACTACTACTACTCAAGAGGTGCCTACTACTACGTGCAGCCCACTGACGACGACCAGAGTAGTTTAGGAGGATCCCAGGCAGGAGGCCTGCACCTCTTTCGATCTGTATCTCAGTTTGTGCTAGCCTTCTTAAGGCAAACTTGTTTAACTTATGTCTGTACTCAGGTATTGTTGCTTCCGCTGACTCGTCTATGATCGAGCTCTTGTATTCGAGCCCTCGAGGCCCCTGGCTTGTAATATGATGCTTGTATGACTTATTTTATTTGTAGAGTTGTGTTGTGATATCTTCCCGTGAGTCCCTGATCTTGATCGTACACGTTTGCGTGTATGATTAGTGTACGATTGATTCGGGGGCGTCACAAGTTGGTATCAGAGCCGACTGCCTGTAGGAATCCCCCTTCCACACTCCTTGGCTGAAGTCGAGTCCAGACATTACAAAACTTTTACTAACATGGTTGTGTGCCTTACGGGCCCACGTCGCCATCTGGGTGGTAGTAGGATCTTTTATTCCTCGACCTATACTCTGGGACTCTGACATCTCTTCTATTTGGGTTAAACGATTTTACTAACTCTGACTCTAGGTTCTCGATAATACTTTCTCTCGGAGAGCCCCTTATTACAGATGATCGTCTGCTGCACCAGAAGAATCCGAAGATACTCTTCGATGTTCTCTTAATACTTTATGGCATCGCTTTTGCAATTCCTGACCACCGATAAATCCTTATGGATAACTACATATACTTGGCATTCTTACATTCAACCCCATTGATCTTGTCATTACAAGATACCCCAAAATACTCGTTGTTGTTCCGAGAATCCTTGTGCCTACTGCCTTGCAGTTCCTTGTCACCTAAATACACCTACAAATTAATCCTCACACACATCGAGGATTTGTGTCTCCCCAGTTGTTCTTGTGTTTCACCGAAGACTTCGAAATACTATTTGATCTTCCGAAAATCCTTAGAAGCTTATTGCTCTTGAAATTCTTGCTTGCTTGCATTATGATTAACCTCATAAGTCCAATAATCTTATTGGCATCCTTAATCATTATCGGTTTGAGTCTGTTGAATCAATATGTTGCGAATGCTT
The DNA here is from genome assembly GCF_018294505.1 of Triticum aestivum. Classification (NCBI taxonomy): domain Eukaryota; kingdom Viridiplantae; phylum Streptophyta; class Magnoliopsida; order Poales; family Poaceae; genus Triticum; species Triticum aestivum. The sequence goes on along the minus strand of NC_057803.1, from coordinate 526,662,711 downwards.
GCATTCCTTAATCAGATCCTTCGTTTTTTCCTTCTAGCTCAGACGTCATTTTAAACATGAGCTGGATCTCGACCAATTAAATTTTGCCATCGATTGTATCCCTAAGGCTATTCAACTTATCAATCCCTAATCAGAGCATTGCTTCTGATATCTTGTCTTGGAATTGATAATTCCTTTGCATTTGAACTTAGAGTTAGTCAGTTGTTTCTATAAACTGATCTCCTTGCATTCCTTCTTCCTCTGGTTGAGTACCGATGCTCACATCAGATCCCTTGTGGACCATCAGATCATTTGTTAGATTTTATCCGACAACGTCCTTCATATTCTATCACTTTGGAAGTTCCTAACTCTGATATATAATGCCATTGGTAAATCCTATTCTCTGATTGGCCAACCATGCTCTGCTTTTGAGCTAGAGATATTTACACTTGAAACTTGTGGTATATGTTTCTAGGAAGCCCATATGGGTTGAACCTATGCCTTCCTTAATCTGTGTGATCCCGAAAGATTTCATGTTTCATACTTATCTGGTATTTCACCAGGTAAAAAAAATTCAACACTAATGTCATTTTTGAAACGCGGGGAGTGAACGAAAGGTTATGCATTGAAGAAGTGGGAGTCGACCTTGAACTTTGTGTTCATGCCCATGGACACGATGTATATCCTATCATGGAAGCTTCTTGTAATAATAATTACTCCCTTGATATAATATCATTTGGTATCTGTGAATTGATCCTTTGCAATCGTGGTTCCGGTCATATTTTCTCCTTGATTTTAATTCTCGGACTAGTTAAAGCACTTGTCTTCTGCAGATCAATACACCTCTGCAACCTCTATTATGATTTTAATTTTGTCTATTTTGGGCTAGCCCAATAACAATTTCAAAAATTCCTAACAAATCATAGAGGCCCATGCAGCCCATTCGTGCAAGGTAAGAGGTGAAATCAAAGTTTAGTCCCATATTGCTAGTTTGGTGGGAGTTGGACCTCCTTATAAAGGAGGTTGTTTCCCCACATGTATGAGCATGAGAACAAAAAAGTCATTCATGCGCGCTCCTCCTCCGTCGCCCGCCCCGCCACGCTTCGCCACGACACGCCGCGGGTTGCGGGAATGAGCAAAGCCGATGTCTAAATTATTTCCACGCACGACTGGTATATGAAAGATTACACAGAAGTTGAAAAACTTCTCTTCGTTTCGCCTCCCGTCGCTGTCCTCTCACCTACTTCTCTTGTGCCTATAAAAGAGAGGTTGTTCCTAGAGAGAGACACAACAGAAGATCATCTTCCTCTCCCACTGAGTTCCAATCTCCGAGACCTACTTCTCTTGTGCCTATAAAAGAGAGATCGTTCCTAGAGAGAGAGAGACAACAGAAGATCATCTTCCTCTCCCACTGAGTTCCAATCTCCGAGATGCTGCAATGATCTTCCCCATCCTAACTTGGGGCGTACACCGCAGATCGGGGCAGTAGGCCAACGGAACCGCACCTCTTTGAGACCTGTATAGGAGAAGGGTGACGAGGTTTTTGGAGAGCGCCCCGTGCGACTACTGAGCGGTTCATCACGGATGCTCCGGACACCGACGACCATTTCCCCAACGACGACTTCTTCCCCGACATCGACAACCTCGTCGACGACATGGCCGGCGAGGATGTTGACCTCAAGACCAGTGCTTCTGCTGTTGTACCGTACATGTTCATGCTCTTCTGTTTGAGGTGCTGCCACAGTTTCTGGGTCTACTGTCTGCTCTAGATATGTTTGGTTCTAGTTTATATATGCAGATGCTATTTACCTTCTCTCTATCAGATAACATGACTAGTTTTGTCTCCGCTATAATAGCAGTGGCGGCGCTGGTGGTCTTCCTGGGAATTCTAGGGAATACCCAAAAATTAGGCCCAAAAAAATTTGACTACATATGTTTATACGTTTTGGAGGCTGGAGCCCATGAACTCAAGCCCATCCTGGCTATTAGGCAGGCGAGAGCCACTGCAGCAGGTCGCACCTCGCCTCCGAGACTCCCACTCTCCCTCCCTCGGTTCACATATCCCATGTGACGCCCGGATAATTAAGCTGCAGTAACTCTCACCAAACGATGCCACGTCACATCGATCATTGTTGTTAATCACGCGTAGTTCAAAACCGATTCAGAATTTCAAATTTAAAATAAAGTCAAACTAGTAAAGTTTTCAAATGTCAAAACTAAAAAGTACAAACGGTGACAAATAATGCACATGTAATTAAGGTGAAGAAACCACACTTTTATAAAATGTTTGAATGCACTAAAATGGTTTAAGCGGTAGCTAAAACAACTAGATAAATGCCTCTTGGATTTTATAAAATACTAAACTAATTTTATTTGGGGGTTAAACCTTTTTGTGACCGTGGTCTAAGCTGAAAAACTAATTTAGGTGCTAAGTGTATATTTTGCTATAACTAAAATAAATGTAACTGAAGTAAAACATGAAAGAATAAATATAAAAAAAGGCAAAAGGCAGAAAAACAAACTAACAAAAAAATAAAACAAGGGCCACGGCCCAGCCAACCGGCCGACCCACTAACCTAGCCGGCCCACCCCCACTCCCCATAACCCTCACTCCACCCCGAAACCCTAACCGAACCAACCCACTCCCCCTCACTCCCTCATCTCTCCCACTCCCCCGATCCAGATC